>NW_027109400.1:656102-691290 GCF_000696795.3 Halyomorpha halys
TCTCTAAATAATGGTTGTTGTCCTTTTGTTTTTATAGCCCTGATGAAGACCTGGAAATCAGGTAGACACGTTGGCATAAATAAATATTTTTTTGTTTATTTATGTTGTTCCTTTGCTGACCGCACCCACCCCCCGACCATCTCCAATTTGTAATCTACGGTCAACTACACCTGATAATAGAAACTAGTTTTTGTTTTCTGCAAGAAAATTATTTTAATGAAATTATAAATCTTTAATTATTGATTGGGCAAGTCGCTTCAATGGCTTATATTAATTAAGGTTTGATTGTTTTGAATTTTACCTTAATATCACGTAAACGGTCAATGTTGCGATGACTTAAATAACTTATGAGTGAGCCTATTAACGATGAATTAATTACTAGACTAGTAATTAAAACAGGAATTTGATTTTGATTGTTAACCATGAAATCAATTTGGGAACATATTTAATGGTTCACCATACCAACCTCTAGCCATAAAAAAGGATTACCTATTTTTTACACCTTTAAGATACCATATTAAATATTTTATTTTATTTTTTTAGGTTGCTTTAATTGGTCGTAAATTTAAAAAGCGTTATTCTTATGAACTACTTATTTTGGCATAACATCATGTTATAAAATAAGTAATGTTATAACATTGATTACATTCATTATAGTTTATTTGTATTCATAAAACAATGACAAAAATATTTATATTTTCTCATTTATGAATTTACTATTATTTTTTACTACATAAAATTCTAATAAAGGATTTATATATGGTAATTTTTCATTTCATTGCCGAATGACAGACCAAGTTATTGAAATTCACTTTGTCAATTTCCATTTTTAGAATTATTATTAGCAAAAAAAAAAAATAAATGTTTTTTAACTTTATATGTTGTTAATGGAAGGCTGCAAACAACTTTGAACTGGTCCTGGCTTATTGCTAATATTGACAAACCTTATAACAACAGGGGACTGACTCCTGGCCTACATTCAGCCCATGTTGTTGAATAAATTACCATGCTCGCTTCAACTTTGAGCTTCAACATGTGGGCAATATTTAGCGCTTCTTTGATTCTCAGCTCTGCTTGCAAAGTGGGTTATTTAAAAATAGAAGACCATTTTGTGGCTTTATAATTACTAATTATTTAAAGAATCAAATGTAACTTTCAATTTTTCCTATATATCTTATATTTTAATAATCAGTTGTTCATAATGTATTATGTTTCACATGAGATCCCTATATTACAAAAAAAGGTACAAATCTGGTCCTTCGTACGATTACCGTAGCGATCTGGGAAGAACCTTAACAGGAGAAGATGAACTTATCAACAGTAAACTTCTTGTAGAGACTGGTCAGTCAATATCTCATGATATGAAGGCAAGGAGTTCAGTTGTGGCTCGAAACAATCCATCAGGACGCTTCTACAAAACAATGAACATTACTGTTGGCAAGAGACCATGTGGAAGGCCAAAAACCAGATGGATAGACAGAACAAAGATGCGAAAGGCCAGCTGTATAACAGTAGCCCAAGACAGGTAGACGTGGAGAAGGTCGGTTAGAGCTGCCTAAGACCTAAAAGGTCTATTGGGCCAACTGGAAAAAAAAAAAAAACATTATTAATTAGTAATAAATAGTAATTAATTAAATTAGTAGAATTTCAGCAGAAAATATTGTTGAAATGTTATATATATTTTAGAAATGTTTAATTCTATTTATTTTCTATAACATTTTCATCAGGTTGAACATAGTCTATTTTCCTAAATAATACTCATCTCGATTAATACAGTTTTATTGACTCTGTGATAGCTTTTAGGGTGACCTTGTGATACCAGTTCCCCGCCATGTCCTTGATAAAGAGATCAATCTCATTTTGTTACTCATGTCCGGAATATACACGGAAGATGTAGCAGACATAATCTGCCCGAAAATTCAAACAATTACAGTCCGTCACTCATAGTAACTCTGTAATCGAAAGGGGGTTTTGTCGGTTGCCTTTATAGCTGATAGAAACCACAATAAACGCAATCATCATCACCCTGCCTTCAGTCCAGCTTGATGCACAATTATATTATATGGCTGGAAGGCGATTCTGCTCCGATGAAGTAGTGAAAATGAGATTCATTCTTCAGAAATTCACCGAAAGAAGTAATTGTATAAAAAAAAAAGAAAAATGCAAAACCTACAAAATTATGTAAATATTTTAGAAAATATATGGGGTTGGATATTTTTTAAAAAATATGGGAGACTGTACATTTGGGGTTACCCTCCTATTTTCAGACAAATTGGTTTATGTCAAATTAATAACTAATATTTTATTGAAAACTCATGAACACGTTGATGACTTAAACAGTTGCTAGGCGCCTTGGTGTTCCCGAGCACATGCTCTTAAAGGGAAAGGGATTGATGACTCAAATGTTGAATGAATTAGTAAAATTTAAAATTACTTTAATATTTTCTTCGGCTATTTTATCTCTTGTTACTTATATGTTTAGGATACATATTCTTTGCCGACGGAACTCGTTGACCTAGCTCTACAAGGTGATAACATAACCTTACAACAACTCAGAATGTGAGGCGAACAAGGCCCTGATCCAGAAGAGAGTAGGATATAGGATAAAGTTAGTTAGGCAAATCCAGTGACCCAGCCCGTCGATCCTGAATAAAACAAATGCTACGTAACTGGAGAGTCTGGAATAAATTGGATATCCGCACCTCGTCTTCCCCTTACCCTTATGTTATCCATTCTTCTTTTATAGGCCTACAAGTTTATGGCTTATGTACATGTGAAAGAAAAAGTGTTTTCTGAATTTTTGTCATGTTTCTAGAAAGTTTTTTCCTGCTATGTGATGAATTAAGAGGCCTTGTAGTTCTCCTATCGCCTCAAAAAGTCATTATAGTTCAGTTTAATCAAAAAGAAAAGGTTGAATGGGTTTCCTGAGATATAGTCGACGTAGAATATTTTTTGAAACGCCACTTTTTGTCTTGTTGAATAAACTTGAAAATAGAAAAGTTTAATTCAGCTCTTTTTTTTTTTTTTAATTCAGAAGAGTATTTAATACATTCTCTTATAATCGACCAAGTCCTATTAAAGTACTAATGGAAAACCTGAGGAGATCACTACCAATTTTCGTCTAATACTTTCACTCAATATTTAGAATAAAAAGTTCCAATTTTCCATTTGATTTATTTTTCGGTTTCTTAGCAATAAACATATTCATCATTAAAAGTAATGACAGTATATTTCTATTATGTGGCTCCATATATTACAGTCTTTAGAGTTTTACTGTTTTTACAGTTCTCTGTCCACACAATTAGAATTATTAAACAATATTACTTATATGTATATATTAAAATACAGCTTTTTTTGTTTTTATATACATTTTTTAATTTAACTATTTTTTGTTACAGCGCCACCTTCTTCCATAGAGATGGTTGGACACCCGCCTAATTCAAAAATTGAAATAAAAGAAAATCAGGAATTTCAGCTGGAATGCTTGGTCAAGAATTCTAAGCCAGCAGCTAAAATCGTTTGGTTTAGGGGCAACGTTGAACTGAAGCTTGGTAAGTTTCCTTAATCTCTATTATAATAAGCAGTATGGAGGAAAATTGTTTAATGTTTTTTGTTTATTTTTATTTAATAGTTTTAAAAAATACGTTGAATCTTCACAGATTGAACAGTTTTTAATTGATTTGTTTAGAATTAAATTGATGTTTTATGCATATTGAACTTTAATAACGAAAGAATTAAAAATCTGCTGTTACAATAATGCTGTTAATCATTTATTGTATATTCATTCTATTTTCGTTTAAGGCCTTAACTTATATAACTTTCGGTGCAAACTGAAATTTGTAACACACATTTAAATGTACGTCTGTAGTCATCCTTATATGCATATGCTTTATACATGTGATTAAACTCTTTGGTACGAGACAAAAATCTGGGCTCATTCCCGCTCTTTGGGCAGCTCAAGCGCACTCCCCCTCCCCCCTTAGTATCGAATTAGCTGAAATTAGATAAGGAAATTGGATTCGTAAGGAGGACACGAATTGATCAATTGGTTTGAATTAATGTCCGAATTTCCTCATATCCAAATATTTTTTCGTGTTTTTGAAGTTGTACCTTCTCCCTCAAAATGGAATTACAAGATTAAAAGTTTGTATAGATTTAATGTAATTTGATGTGTGAATTAATTAATGTAATAAGTGCCTTTTGAATGTCTCTTCTTTTTTTCTCCCACTACCCACATTTTCGGTAGTTCTACGTCCTAACAAATACTCAATTTTTTTCTTTGCCTGCCATTCCATAACATTTGGTTCAAGTTGTTTCGCGCTTTTTAATAATAATTAATAAACAATTAAATTATTTTTTATTTTTCAACAGCTCACTTTTTCTTTTTTTTTAAATTCATTTCTAGGTGTATTAGTTTGCCCTTCATCTTCAAATGTCATATTGAATCTAGATAGTAGATATCTGTTTTGAATACAACACTCCTATGTTGGAATGATAAATCGGTCTTGATCTAAAATATGAAATATTTTTAGCCTGCCTCAGCATTTTTATTCCTTGCAGCCTTTCGTCCATCTTTTTTTTTTTTTTTTTTTTTTTTTTTTGCGGTCTGTAATAACTAGAGAAGAAGAAAAAAAAATAAAAAGACACCTGATAGAGAGAGAGAGGGGGGGGGAGAGAGGGAAAATACAGTAGAAATACATGAGCGAGAGATAAATAAAAAACGAAATCACGTACTTTTTTTCTCTTTCGTGTCCGGCCGTCGTTCTCTATAACTAAAATATTCCGGTTCCCGTAACTGGAACATTGTTAATAACAAATATATGTCAGTTATTTCGTGAATGGCTAATTACCATTATCACTCCATTCTGATGGTTTGCAAATTCAATTTTTTTTGTTATTAAGTTTAAACCGTTAGACTTTTCAATATTTTATGAAAATTCGGTGCAACCTATCTTATCAGAAAAATATCCCTTGTTGCATATCTATTATCTATGATAAATAGATTGTAATTGCAGTGTACTGAATACAGCTTGATAATATTAGTTTATTATCAGTATTAACAATATTAACCTAGCCATTCGTATTTTTATTGTTAATTTCTTGTCATATGCTTCGTTGTTAAGTTATTAAATGTAATTCCTCTTCGGCCTTTATGAAATATCTATCCTTAAACCCTTAATGGTTGAGGTTGACAATATCAAATTTGTTGGTACAGGGTGAAAATGTCTGGGAAGACTTTCCCTTATTTCCCTGGGGAACCTTTTTATACTGCCTATATTTCTGTATTTAAAAAAAAAAAATATATTTTTTTTATTACTCCTACTCCTTCTTAACCATAATGATAGTGGTATCCCTATTTAATTTTCCTAAAATATTTTGCTTCTTATCTTCTTTATTTGATACACAATTTATTAAATTATATAACCACCTGTTAGTAATTTAATATTTTAGTTTTAATACACAATTTTGTTTAAGTATTCAATATTTATAATTTTCTTAATTTTGAGGGTGTTAAATGTTGATCATAGTACATTTTTATTTAAATTAGAAAAATGTATGAACAATTTTAGGGGGTTGGTTTTAGATAAAACAAAAAATTAAAAATCCCCCGAAAAATAAAAACATAAAAATAAAATTATTTTGTGATAGATGTCAATGAAATGTATCACCAGGTAGGATGTCTTCCTAAAAAGTATAACCAAATGATTTTTTTTTTAACCAATTGTCTGTTATGATATATGAAAATGCTTCTTTTTAAAACAGAAATTAAGGCTCCTAAGTTCTAGGGGAAAAAAGTGATGAAAAAAAAACCTAATTTTTTTAGCAAAAAAAGTGGAAATCGTGTTCATTTAACTTGTTTGCGTGTATTTAATTTATTCATTTTTTTTTATTTTTATACATGGGTTGGAAAACTTAGGTAGATATACAAAAATAAATCAAAGTTATTCATAATTAGAGTTTATACAGAAAGGCACTCTTGGCACGGACTAGCATTTCTGTTTGTTGAAATGATTACATATATCAGCATTTTATGTTTGTTTTTCGCAATAATTAAATGAATATACAATAAGTGCTTAGGATAAGTATTATGTTTATTAGGTATATTCTAAAAATCGATTTTTTTTTTTTTTTACCCTACTAAATATTTGTCAAAGGAATATTTTATTAACTTCCTATTGCGGAAATCTCTTCATCTCATATATGTCATACTTTCTTTATGAATATTAAAATTGTCACTCCTGTTTGATTTATTAAACATTTACATTGATATCCTTCTGTACCAATTGATATATGAAATTAATTAGAAGCTTTTCGAAAGGGTACCAAGAGAGTTAATACAAAATTGACAGCATTATAGGTATCAACAGGTTTTCCCTATTTTTTATTAAAGAAAAATCGTAATATGTTTCTTAGTAGTCTCTAATCATTTTAAATAATCACAAAATGATGAATGCTTGGCTTATTTTTTATTTTGGTTTGTTTATTTTATGCTTACATTCCATAAAAAAATTAATCTCATTTTGAACAATATATAATAATATAAACTACGCCATTTATTAAAAAATTTAATTTAATATCATTCAAAATTTAATTATTATTCAAAAATATTTAATTATTATACCAGAAATATTTAAATGCTTTTTCTAATGGATAAATATTAATGAAATATTAATACTAAAATTAATGAATTAAATTAATTGTATTTATTTAGAAAGATCTTAGTTTGTGTGTTGTGACAATTTGGCTTATTTTGTTCGTTCCCTTCGTGGGTTTAATGGTATGTGTATGAGATACAAAATATATATTTAGTATAAGCAATAACAAATCTAAATATTACAAATACTTCAGTTAAAACATTACCTCATTACAAAATACTGCACACAGATTTATTTGTACATATATTTATTTATTTTTAATCTTTTAATACAAAAATTAGTTTTGTAATTAATTACTCAGTTAAAACATGCAATTTAGTTAAAATTGACCTAAATTGTTTTAGTTCCCTTGTGACATTATTACTAACGAGAGAGGAGTATTGCACTTAAACGGGTTCTTGTTGAGATAAGTAAGCGCTCTTAGAGGTGTTTCATTTGGTCCCACTTAGGTTTCAAGCCATTTACTTCCTAGGAGAAAAGATACTGTGTTATTTAAATAATTTATTAACTCGGTAAATATTAATTGGTAAGGGTAGAATGTAGGTCGCGTGTAATTAATAGGGCTTTAGTCTCTGTAATAATTTATTCTAATTGGGTCTTTAACACTCTTAATTTTCTAATTCCTCGCCTCATATTGTGTTTAATTAATATAATTGCGGAAAATTAGATGATTTACGTTACGATGTGGTATCGTCTTGCGTTCTTGGATCGAAGCTAAGTACATCAATTTATTAAAAGCATCTAAGATTGTCTCTTATGTCAGGATCAAGAATTATCAACTAGTTTGTAAACTTAAAAATGATTCAATTTACTCTTTTTTTTCCAAAACCATTTCCTAATTTATCGCAAAAATTTTTCTTTTTCTGTTTTAAGAAATTGTGATTTTTTAAAGATATTTTAAAAAGTATAAGTTTAGTAAAATATTACGTGAAAAGTATTATAATAAACACATTTTTAAAATGTGTTAATGAAAAATTAGGTAGAAAATAATTCATACAATAATGCACAATTCTTAATGATTTTGTTGGCCAAGTTTTTAAATTCCAGTTCAACTCTGGTTGATGACGTGATAAATAAATTGAAGTGAGGATTCGGGAGCAAATAAAAGGTATTTATTTTTATCACATGAATGTTGGAGAAAGCGTGGTCACACATTAGCTGAACCTAACTAAGAAGAATACTATAGTCTAAAATTTTGAACTTCAGGGAAAATTTCCCGAAGACAAGAACTTCCAGCTCAACCTCTTTTAATCGTTTGCGGACTTCCATTATCGGGATAGTATTTTTGTTACTTATATCAAGAATAAACGAGAGATTTACAGAAATATAGGATGGGGCGAATAACTTTATGGAAATCCTTTTTTTTTTAAGAGGTTCCTAAGTTTAGAGACTTATAATCAACTTTGAATAATAGGAATCAAATATGGTTCTGTTTTTCTTAGTCTCTTTAGGTTAATGTTATAAATAATTTAGTATTCCCACTTATGCTTTAAAAAAAAAAAAATGAACCATAAAAAAAATTATCTTAAAATTAAGTTAGGCATTAAAAAAAGATACTAAATCGATTAATATTCCTCGATCATTCATAGTTTAAGAAACATCAAAATTTGTCTGTCGGTATATTGAAAATGCTCTTTTATTTTTTTTTTTTTTTTAATGAGCGTATGCAGTTGAGGCGTAGTATTCCCCGACCAAGAATTATTGCTGTTATTTCTAATTCTTGCTTTATTATCCCCCTTATATTTTCTTTATCATTTTTATTGTTTTTTCTTGGTACAATCGCAAACTGGACTTGTAGCCCTATATATCATTATGCCGAGGGCCCATGATTCGGAAGCACAGGTCCTCCAATATATCAGGAGTATTGACCCGCCAGAGGAGGACAGATTTATGTTGTGACTGTCCTAGGCATTTAGGGACACTCGAATGTGAAATAATATATAGTGCCTTGTCCCCTTGCTGTATTAGTATGTACTGGTCGGTACTATAAATATTACCCTTAATTTATAATGGAAGCTGTGGCTGATCCGTCAATGGGCCGCCATGTTTTTGATTCGCGTCTCTAGATACTGAATTTATATATTGGATTCATATTTTATTGAAAATTTACTACGTTTTAAAAAATCATCCTTTAAATACACGTGCCATAAATGTTATTGCAAAAAGGAAACTAAACTAAGCGTTGTACAACATTGAAGTATTAAATACGAAAAAATGCATATATGTATTTTCTTTTTCGATCTGTTGCATGCATGATTTTAAAGATTTCTGTCACCCGAAACTATTGTTGATCCGAAGTTATGATAAGTATTATTTTTTCAAAACTATTGGTTGTTTCAATATGATTTAGCGCCCCTATTAAAGTGTAGCTCAAGCCGGGTATCCTGTTTGTTCACTTCGCCCCACGTTAATTGAATCAGTAGTCAACATGAAGCAACCTGTTTTAGTAATAAATTAAAAAATAGAGAATCTTTACAATTTTCAGTCAGATTACAATGGATGATCAGATTTCATGGAGTAATATTTTAGATTTTTATAGAAAAATAGTGAAAAAATTCCCTGTCGTACTTTCTCCGCTTATGTGCATTAGAATTTATTTAGATGGCTATCGTTATAATCGAGATTGTATTTTAAGATTCTTATTAATAATTCACCCTCGAATTTTCTTTCACATCATTTCTGTACTAAAACGGCTTCATCACATATGTCCCGTCATTGGGTTCTCGATTACTTAAAATTACATTGGTAATTTAATTTTAATTTATATAATATATGATCGAATAGTATCTGGGTCATATCACGAAATACTCCTTAAAACGTTATAGTCGGTATTTATTTTTTTCGAGGTTATTAAGCTTGAATTATAACTACTTCTCAACAGTTCAATGGCTATTACTTCTACTCCTAGCTAACCATTTCAACTGCAAGTTGAATACCTATTGTGCATTCTTATCAAGTACACTTAAGACCCTTTATAAGTTTAACTTTCTTTCATTCTTAATTATAAGCAGACACATAATTATGTATGCAACAAATTATTATGTATACAACAAATTTCTCTATTGAGAATATTATACCAATCTTTTGAGTTACATAATTTTATTTATCTATTAATTTAAAAGATTAATGGTTATTTTATTGTCTTTTTAGATAAACGGGAGGATAAAGTAGTGGTGGTAGACCCCTCTAAAAAGGTTAAAAGATATGATGTTTCTAGTAAGATAACTTTACAACCTACTGCAGAAGATGACTTTGCTGATTACACTTGTGAAGCTAGGCATGAAGCTCTGCATTCAGATATGCCTCTGAGAGTTACTGTCCAGCTTAGTGTATTGTGTAAGTTACAAAACCTATCAATAAATCTTTAATTAAGTTTATACTTGTATTATTTTCCAAAAAGTTCATTTAATTGTATATTAAATATTACAAAATGGCTTTATAAATTATAATTAATTTTTAATGTTTAAATAATAAATAATATCAATAATTATTATTTTCATTTTTACAGATCCACCTGGACTTCCTTATATTGACGGATATACAGAAGGTGAAACAATTAGACGTGGGCAAAACGTGGAGTTAGTTTGCAGGTCTCGTGGTGGTAATCCTCCTGCTCAACTGATTTGGTACAAGAACAGCGAACAGATCAGAATGGCCTACAGGACCTCTGGCAGACTGTCTGAAAATATTTATTCTTTTACTGCAGATGCTAATGACAATAAAGCTAAATATCGATGTGAAGCTTCTAATATTATGAGTAAATCGCCTTTGAAAGCTGAGGTGGATCTAACTGTATTATGTGAGTAGCTTATGTATTATTTTAAATTATATAAGACTTCACCCCAATTACATTGTTTAAAAAAACACTGTCACTTTCATAAAATAAATGTATGATATTCAATGTTACCATTACTTTTTAATCCAAATTATTTCAAAGACTAAATTTCATTTTCCATTGAAAAAAATTTTTTTTGAAACCTTGATTAAGCTATCCAACAGATAATTTAAGAACTTTTTATTTAATGTTTTCCACTATGGTTCTATTTTCGATGTGTGCCTATTGTTTCTAAATTGCTTAAGAAAGAAGCTTAACAAATAATACCTGGCAAGTATTAGTCCATAAGTCTAGGCAGGTTTTAGTATTGTCTTTTAAATTAATACTTTGTTTTCAGTTGAAGTGATAGTGAAATTTTGAATAGTGATGTTATGAACTTGATACTAAATTAGCTTAAATCACACTGCTAACTTTTGATTTTTTTTTTTTTTTTTTGCAGTTGCTCCTACACAGGTCACTATTTCTGGCCCCACTGAGGCAAGGGTTGGAGACACTGTACCTTTGACTTGCACGACTGCCAGCAGTAACCCTCCTGCCGATATCAAGTGGATGGTCAATGGTAGGCAAGTCAGGAATGCTACACAGCACACCATCCCAGCTCCTGAAGGGGGATGGTTCACCACCTCCAACACTACTGCCGTCATAGGTCCAAATCAGAAGTCACTCGTTGTTATCTGTCACGGATTGAACAAGCAATTAACTGAAAATATTGTCAGCACTCACACCATCAATGTCTTATGTAAAATATTTGTTTATTTTATCACATTTTGGTTGAATTTGTTTACCTAAATTGGCTAATCTCAATTTTCATGGGTTTAGATCCCCCTGGTCAGCCGATTCTTACAGGATATACAAAAGGGATTCACATTGCTGCTGGGACTTTACAGAAAATATCATGTATTTCTTCTGGAGGGAATCCTCTGGCTACTCTGACATGGTATAAAAATGACAAGAAGGTTAGTTTGTTCTAACATATTTAATTTTGTTTGATGAAATAAGTACATATCTAATTGTGATTTTTAATTTTTTTTTTTTTAGATTAATTCAGTCTCAAAAACAAATGACAGGTCTGTATCTGCAGAAGTAACTATCCTTGCAAATGTAACTGATAATGAAGCTGTTTATAAATGTGAAGCTTCTAACCCAGCTACTGAGATTCCTTTAATTGAAAGAGTTCAGCTAAGTGTGCATTGTAAGTATTTGAAATTACCTTAATTAAGTTTAAGGAAAAAGGAAGAAAAATTGATGCAATTAGTTGTGATGATTGTGGTAATAATAAATCATACTTTTACAGTCCCTCCAGAACATGTTAAGATTAAAAAAGAACCAGAAGAACTTCGAGCTGGTACTATAGCCACCCTCACCTGTGATGCAAGCTCTTCGAATCCTCCTTCCGAGATGTCTTGGTGGCGAGAAGGAATCTCTGTAACTGAAGGAATCTCTAACTCCAGTAAGCCTGGACTCCATGGTGGTACTGTGTCATCCATTCAGCTGAAATTGAACATAACTCCGGAAATTGATGGTGATGTGTACACCTGTCAAGCTGCAAATACTGTATTACAAAGGAGTGTCCATGATGCAATAACAATGTCTGTTTTATGTAAGTTCCTTCAGCTTTAAGTGGCTAAAGTATTCTCTGTTTTTTATTTTATTTGTTTTACTTATCAAAATGTATTTCAAAATCTCCAAATATTCTTTTATAATTTAGGCAGTATATTAAATTAAAATACATATTCTATACTTGTTTTAATTTTGATATATATATAAATCTTGATATTTTGCCATCTATTTTTGGTTAGCTTACTAACAACAGTGAAGAACTTAAACTAATCTTTTTAAACTGTAAATACATTCTATTTATTAAAATAACTAATTTGAGCATAATTAAAATGTAAACAGTTAATTTGGTTACTAATAGTCCATAATATTGAAGGGAGTGGTTGAATAAAAAATCACTCTTACATTTGATTGTTCAGAAAATTTCATTGGCTTGAATTTTTTATCATTATTACTTTCTAGTTCTATAAAATTTGTTTTGCTTTACCTTTGAAAGTAATTCTTAATAAAATATTA
Source organism: Halyomorpha halys (assembly GCF_000696795.3). Taxonomy (NCBI): domain Eukaryota; kingdom Metazoa; phylum Arthropoda; class Insecta; order Hemiptera; family Pentatomidae; genus Halyomorpha; species Halyomorpha halys. The sequence goes on from NW_027109400.1 coordinate 668,667, forward strand.
CCTTTAGTTTGCTTTTTCTTATTACTGTTCCACTTAGTGATAGAAAAAAATATTTAATCAACCATCATACTTACCAATATTTTCTGTGTATATATAAGAATTTGTTCTAATAATTATTATTGAAAACTGCATACAACATCATAGTATATGAGAAACATTAAAAGTCTTATTATTGTACATTGTTTATGCATACAGTATTCCCTGCTGTACTAAGCACTCAGTTTGAGTAATGTTTTGTTTGTCATTCTTTGGTTTATTTAGTACTCTTGAAGACATGGAGCAAGAAAGACATTAGTGAACTAGGTAGAGCAATTTTGTATAAAGTATTATCATTTCATTTTAAACTGCTCTCTCCCATCTAAATCCTCTCTAAATTATAATTCAGATGTTAATGGCATTGAATTTTATTTTTTGTATTTATAAATTTTACTCTTCAATAAGGATATTAGATTAGTAGAAAAGCATACAAATTGTAAGTTCATTCAATTTTTTGAAATGATTTAATTTTATTCCCATAATATTTTTTTTTCTTTTATTTTTTAGATAAACCAGTATTCAGTGAAGTTGGTGAGACTGAAGTAAGCGGAATAGAGGGTGAAAACCTACTGCTGGGATCCCAAGCAGTTGGTCACCCCTCGGCACTCACCTACACTTGGACTAAAGACAGAGCTCCTCTATCTTCCAATAAAGACATCCATGTTGAAGGACCCTTTATTAACTTCACTCGGTTGCATAGAACATTCACTGGAGTCTATACTTGTGAAGCTGTTAATTCTGAAGGCTCTACTACTGTTACTTTCAATCTCACTGTTTTCTGTTAGTATCTTACATCTACCCTCATTTGTACATACATTACATCTACCCACTATTGTAGTAATCATACATTATTTTTATTTTTCATACATGTTAATGCTGTTAAACAATATGGCAACTACATCTGGCAGGATACTGTTATTTTCTTCTCTTATTTTAATCATTATGGTTTGCTTAAAAAATAAATATAAATATTTTTTTCTTTCATCTTTCAGACTATGTAAGATTATTATCACTTTTATTCCATAATAGATAAGATAACAATTGTATTATATATACACTTAAAATCAGTAGTTATTTTTTGACACTCTAAAACTAAGAGACTATTTTTTTCTGTTTTAGATGGTGGTAGCATTGTTGGTACGAGCCATGGTGTTTCAGTGTCACCTAAGGAAGATGCTCAGCTTTGGTGTAGGTTTGATGGTTCTCCTTTGTCACAGGAACATGTTACATGGCATAGGGATGACTTTCCTGAAATGAGCCAAAGAACGGCAATAACATGGCAAAACAATACTTCCTTTTTGACCATACATGAAGCTAAGAAAGAAGATATAGGCCATTTTCAATGTACTATTAATAACGGTTATGGGAATGAGACTTCAAAGAATGTTTTTCTCATTGTCAAACGTAAGATTAATTACAAATTGAATTACTTTATTAAAGTGATAATGTAGAAGAAAATAATTATAATATATTTCCATTTGTAGATAAACCAGAAATGGACCTCTCCCCTAACTTGCTCAAATCTGCTAGTAATAATGGTGAAACTGGAAGACTTGTATGCAGGGTATCTGCTGCACCAGCTGTAAATTTTACATGGTCTCGAGGAAGTTCAATTATTACTACTGATCATCATAAATATCTTATTGATTACAAACAGGTATTAATGAAATTTTGTAAACTAGGATTCACAATTTCAATGATATTTTAAGAATATATAATAGTTAATTTATTATTATTTTTCTTTTTTTTTTTTTTAGATTGATGATGTTCATTATGAGTCTATTGTACTCATTCGAAACATTGAGCAGTCAGATTATGGTAGATACGAATGTATCGCTCGTAACTATCTTGGATTTTCAACCAACACGGTCGTACTAGCTTTAACAAACGCTCCAGACCCCCCTTCTAATCTTCAGGTATATAATGTCAGCCATGATTCTTTGACACTTGGTTGGGAACCTGGATTTGATGGTGGTCTTCCTGCATCATACAGACTGAGGTTTGTGTTGTAAAAAGTATAATTAAGAAAACTTTTTGTTTTATTGCTTTTTATCCATAGCTAATTATTCAATACAATTCCAGGTACAGGCCTGTTAACATTCCTGGAGCTACTTACAAGTATGAGGACACAGGAAATGTTACAAAATATATGGTGACAGGTCTTGAGCTGGGAACGGAGTATGTGTTCAGTATTCAAGCTTTGAACAGGCTAGGCTCTAGCAGATATCTTGCTGACACCTTAAAGGCAACAACTTCAAGTCAGTATCATTTTTTTTTTTTTAATTAGTTTGGAGCTTATTGTTTTTAAATGCACTGTAGTCAACAAGACCACAATTTTACTTCACGCTCTAGTTTGTTTATATTTCATTAATTAATTAAAAACAATATATTGTTTGTATATATAATTTTTAAATCAGCATGTTCACTAAAAAATCTCATAAATCTTGAACGTTTTTTAATTTTTTGGTTAGTGAAATAATATAAAAGAACAAGAAATAAATAAAACAAGAAATTAAGTTATACCAACTTCTATTTTTATTCTACACTTAAAGTTAAGGAATGTTCGGAATTTGGTTGAAATGTAGTAAAGTAATTTAAGTGTGATGTAACTAACGGTATCTTGTAAGATAGTTGATTCTCAATCTGTTACTTCTATATAAATATCTGTATCCGTAAATAAAATAATTTAAATATTAAAAAACAAATCAAAATTTACATTCTTTTTATGGAAGAATTCCATGAAGAAATTCCAACTTAAATGGGACAGATAAAAACAAATCAAATTAAATTAAGCTATTATTTTTTTTTTTTTTATATACCCTTTCTTTTCTTTTTTAATATTTTTTTTTATTATATATTTAGAATAACGAATAACAAATCAATAAATACATTTTTATTCTAATTATTACTAAGTAGGTTTGAAATATCAGTATTTGATATGAAGTATCAATATTAAAAGTTTACCTTTTTACAATTTTTTTTATGCACAGTAGATTTACTTACTGTACGCCCTACTTTGAAAGCACAGTTTTTCAAATTTAAGTTTTGTATATATTTAAAAACTTGAGTGACTAAGTTAAAATTTAGATATAAGTTGTTATCAGCTGATTCACAAGTTGTATTTTCTAGAAAAAGCCTAGTTATTTTTAGTTTTAAACATGCAGTATATTGATTACTGTGTAAATTATTTATTGTTTGAACATTTTGATTTAATAGAGGCATTAGAGAAATTCTTTCTTTGAGATATAAAGTGTGATCAAATATACATATCTATTTAACTTATACTTTGATCTCATGATAAATATTTATACTATCCTCAAAAAGATTTTTTTTTTAAATGACAAAATTGGCAAAGAACTAATTTTCAATACCCTAAATGACTAAAGTAAAGACTGTGATTAATAGTACATTATAATGTTAGGTTTTTTCTATACAACTTGATGAATTTACCTAGCACACCATTAGTAATACAACAGTTAATTTAATAATATTTACTATATTTTAATGTTTAATCTTGTATTTCTATTGCCAACACATTTGACCCTCAATCCTTTACCCTGCACCTAAGCACTCTCCTCAATAATCCTGCATGGAAACGTAAATCTTGTTGTGAAGTGGGCTCTATGATTGCATGATATGATGGTAGTTTGCATGTATCTCTTATTGTTTTTTAATTATAAAAAGTTTGTTTATGATTTGTTTTAATTTAAGTTTTCAATATCTTAACTTGAACAATAATTTAATTTTAACTAAAATAATCTATATTAATTAATACCATACATCTAATATTAAAGGAATTATTTTTTTACATACTAATATGAAATTATTAATGTTTAACAAGTTGTATGTTTGTTATCAATATTCTTCCATCTCGCTCGGAAAGAAATTCTTCATTCAAAACTATCTTAGTGTTACATAAGTATTTTTAATAAAGTAATTTATTAGGGTCAATTAGGTCTATTATATAGTACATACAGATTAAAAAGAATATTAAATACTATAATTTCTGACATAGCTAAGCTATCACTCTGTGGTAAAGTTTTAGTATTTTTTCTCCGTTTCATTGTACATGGAATAGATCAATTACCTTCCAAGTCTTACACAAGGCTTAAAATTTCTGTGACTATTATTTTTATGTAACGTACTTAAAAAACAACAGTATATCTATTTTAATTAATTGAGCTAAAGGTCGATGATATTTTTATTGTTCAATTAAAAACAGTCAAAAATAAAATTAATTGAGTATATCAATAATATTTTGAAATAATAATGGCTCATAATAAAACATTAAAATCATTCATTAACAAATGTAGTTTATAAAATTGAATAGTGGTTTCTGATGTTATTAGAATCGATTCAAGAATTTTATAATTTAATCAGATGAAAATTAAAAATACCTATACTGGAAAGTTAGGTTCCCTGTAGTTTTTGAATAGATTATGAGAGATGGTAGAATATAAAAGCTAAATGTGACTAACATTGTCTGGTGTCGGCAATGACCAGGTGTGGCTCCCCCATCCCTGCCAAGTCGTGGGGGAGGATCAACAAGGAGTACTTCTGGCTTCATTCTCATCCTTTGCTTTATCCTCGGTGTTGTCCTCCTACTTCTGAACCTACTCCTAGTGGGCTGTTGCCTCCGAAGGAGGAAGGCCCGCCTTGCTGCTGCTAAGAGAGTCACAGGTGAGTGCAAAGTTATTAAACATGCATTTTTGTGTGAATATTTCAGAACTGCCTGAACCTCAGTTCGATGCTGCTGATATTCCTCTCATCATAATAATGGCTGTTGTATCGACAGCAGCCACACTTCTTATCATCAATATCATTGTAATTGCTTTCTTTTACTACAGAAAGAGGCGGCATAGAGATCAGGTTCATCATGAAGGTAAAACTTTAGACAAATATGTGCTATTTGTTTCAATATTCATTTCATTTAGATTCATAGTTTCATCCTCCACATTATCAAGAACAATTAAATCAACTTAAAATTTATTAATAAAATCAATATTGATATTAATTTATTATTAGACTTCTTACTTTTTCCTCTTCATTTAGGGATAATTATTTTTATAATAATATGTATATGATTTTTTTTGTTATATTAATGTGCAAATTAAAAACTTTAAAATTTTGGGTTAAAAATTAGCATAATATCCTATAGAGTGTGGCAGGCGATATAAAATTTTCTAGTTTTCTTCTATTAAAATGTTTTGTAAGTGTAATCTTTTTGGCTGCCCTAAATGGTACTTATATAATTTATAGCAAATTTGTAACTTTTAAAACTATTCAACTACATAATATTTTAATGCAAGATGTGAGTTCCTTATTGACTACTAATTGCAAATAATGGGTTTTTATTGTAATATGTTTTTCTAAAGAAAACTATTACATCTCCAATTCTCTCTAATCCACTTTATTCTTCTCATAATATATTTATGATTTAAAAAGAATTTGTCAGCACTTACTTGAAATCCTTCCTATCAAACCAAAGGAAGTCAATGTAAATAGTATATTTCTACATTTTTTCAATTTCTGTGTCCAACTTCTATGTATGTGGGAATGAACTGCAAAACTACTAAATTATTTTTTTAGTGAATGATCCCTTTCTTTAATTTTTTTATATCTAAAAATCAATAGGAATTGCAAAACCACTTACATCATGAAAAATGGAATTAAAGAGTGAACTGTGAACTGTGAACAACACTCCTTCATATAGTTTCACTTTCCCTCCTCAAAGGTCCTTACCAACATATATTACATACATGTTGACTATATAGTACATATGAAAGAATATTAAAATAAAAAAATGATTTGTTAATTGTGTTTCATTAGGGTTTTGAAAGATAAAAAGAATATATATATATATGTGTGTGTGTGTGTGTGTGTGTTAGTCATGTTTTTATTTATACATATGTTATTGGGCTTCATTTACAAAATGAAATGTCTTTTCAGGTAGCAGCGATCAAGGTAGTAACAAAAACCCACCTATGGAAATGTACGCACCAAGCAGTTATAATGAAACAGTGACTGGTGAAACTTTAAGCTCAGTTTCGGAGAAAAGTGAGAGTTATTCAGATCAGCAAGACTACAATGTGAGTGAGGCAGCCTTGACTTATATATATGTAAATGTTTAATACCATTTTTTATTTATTTTCTTATATTTTTATTGCTATTCAGTTACTAATTTACGCCTATCTTCTAATTGTTTAGGATGATGCTCGGAAACCTGCTGCAAGCACTTATCTTATAGATCAGAGTGATTACCCATTCCAGTATACTGGGTATGATATTCAGCCACAGATCAAAGATGTTGAGCCTATTGCACTCCATAGAACACCATATAATAATCAAAATGGAGGTAATCATTGTATTAATATTCTTTAATTTATCTATGAGTTCTATTAAATTGACATTCAATGTTAATTTCAAATTTAATAATATTTTTGCTGCAACAGGTTATTTAAGATAGCAGTTATGTGACTTTAACTGTTATAGGACCCTTATAAGTAGAAAAAAAACTATTTAGTATAACATTTATTAATCCACCTTCTGTGATACAATTCAGGTTGCTTCATGAATATTAATTAATATACTTGTGTTTCAGGATTAGGAGTGCCCCCTATGGATAATTACTACACAGTCAGCCCAGACCCGAGGTACGTTGCCTACCCCCCACCACTCCAGTTTGCTCAGCCCCCTCTGCCAGTGCCTGCTAACACGAGGCAGGTCCCTCCTGATGTTACTGTCCTCTCTGCTCCTCCGCTCCTGTCTACCTTCAACTACAGCCCAGCATCACACCTGGTAGAGCCAGATTCTCACCTCGTGTGACTCTAACTCCCCAGGCAGGTCTTTCAGGCATATAGATCTACCCCAGTCTGAAGTCGACCCCTGCCTCTAAATTGCGACTCTACCTGGGCGTTCTGAACGCCTCGGTAGAAAGAGAAAGAGAACTAGGATTATAAAGGATTGGGAGTGACCTGTAAAGCTGTTCTAGACTTTCTGGGGTTGAGAGCCTAGTCGTTATGTGAATTCGTACCAAAGTGTGTACATAGTGGTTCAGTGATTGTATATTGTAAAAATAAACATTCGAGTATGTTTTAAATCAGCTCAACTTCAATTTTATTAGTGTTAAGTAAATATCTGATATTTATTCGATTGGCATATTTAAATGTTACATGTGAAAAAATAATATACAGGGATTCCCTTGATGTGCCAAAGATTATGTATATTTTTTGTTTTGTTTGTTTTCTTATTACTGCATAATAAAATATTTAATTCAGTGCCAAAATAATGGCACTTGGACCAAATTTCTGAGTAGATTTCTTGGGGATTTCTGTATATTTTTATTAGTAAAGAAAATTAAATGTACATCAAAAGTAAAATAAAAAAAAAGAAAAAAAAATAACTGTTAAAAATACTCATCATGTGATTAATGTTCAGTGTAAATGTTTTTGATCTCATTATGTTTTGTATCTTAAAATATGTTTGTAAATAAATTAATTCGTCCGTGTTAACAAAAATTTAGAAAACATAATTGTTACTCTGGCTATCTGTTAATCAGTGTATAAAACTTCATAAAAATAATAAGAAGACGAATTTGTATAGTTGTAATAATTGTGGATTTTTCCACTTTTAAATGTCAATAGATATAAATGCCCTTTGATGATATGTATTTATGTAAATATTCTTGTATTATGGGAAGCTGGAATTGTTTCACTGGGACGGCCTATAGAAGTTATTGCTTTTATTTTTGACAGCTCTTTGTGAATACTGATTTAACTTACGTTATTGAGCCTGTTCTCAGAAGTATAATAATAGTTTAGCTCAAAAGAAATTTAAAACTGTGTATAAAAGAGATTATCCAAATGTCCTTTTCTTATATACTTACAGGCTATAGTGAAGTGTTGAAAGGCTGCATTAAGCCTTTAGAGATCTGATGTCTGATTCATAAAGGTTCAAATTATTGACTTTAAAATATTTTGTTAAATGAGCATTCTTTTTAATATGGTTTTAAATGTTGTACATAATGATAGAATATAAATCTTAGAAATCCTTTATGTTTTGTTTGATGATTGTGCTTCACAAAAATAAATCAATATATTTTTCTAAAAATATATTTAATAAATGATTAAACTATTTGTAAATAATAATAGATTTGTATCTTTGTTCATCCTTGATAATAATTATTCAAAATTGTGTTATTAAGCGGTGGAACAGTTCTTTATTTCCTGTTTATGATTGAGGCCTTTTTATACTTTTGTAAAATATATATTTGATTCATTACTTCCTTTGGTGATTGTATTGATGTTTAAAGTTCCACTGTTTCTGTAATTGTTTAAGTACGTTAAAGAATAATTATGACAATTATAGAAAGTGTAAGTCTCCTGATAATGCATGATGGAAGTAAATATATTTAAAAAATAAATGTAACATAGCTGTACCCTGTAGAATATTGTAATATAATCCTATATTTTAAGCCAAAATGTGACTTTTAATACATTCGTATATATATTGTTTTAAGATGTTTACATTGTTGATATTTTCAAAAAAAGAAAAAAAAAGGGAGCTTTATCCTGTATACTAAAACAATTTAAAGTAACTAATTAATAATTATGTGGCTAAATAGTTGAATGATTACACTTCAATTTTTACTCAGAAAGAAAGCGCCTTTTAAGGTTGTATGTTGTTTATGCAGGGTGACATATTCATGGCATCTATTTTATTCTATCTTTCTGTTGGTAGGATTTCTTTCTTTTTTTTTTTTATTTGTATTGTTTTCTTATGTGATTGTATATTAGCCATTTGTACAGATTAGGTTTTACAAATACATACAATCTTAAAATGTTAGCATTTAAAAAAAAAATTATGTACTGATAAAAGTTACTGAAGTATTACAATAAGTAACATTATGTTTGTAAAATTTATGCTAAATGTTTACTACATCGGTATGTGCTATAAACTGAAATTTTTAATTTTTTATTCCTTTAAATGTTTCCCTCCCGACCGACATCAAATGCATATAATAGTAGTTGATTACATGTTCAGATTGTAATAATTTCCTTGAATGCTTTAATAAAGTGTTTCAAATCTAATTTTCTTTTTTTTTTTAATAACCTATGATAATCAGATTATACAAAAATGTATTTATTTTTATATTTGTTCCCTTAATTTTTTTTTCTTTAGAGGGGCGAAAAGTTTTCATTTGAGGAATTTGTTTGTTTCAGTACCTGAAGTCTCATTGAAAAATTCTTTGTTGCCTATTTATATAATAACTATGTGTGCATGTGTGTATACAGGGCGCATCAGGGTTGACAGACCATAAGCCAGGAGATGATTCTATACCTGACTTGCAATAAGAAAGTTCGTATAAACTATGGTCGCATTCCAAACAGAAAAGTAGAAAATTTAAGTTTAGTGTTTTTTTAAGCGTCTCATTAGTTTGTTCAGAAAGTGATCTCTCAAAAACCATTCAAAATAACTAAGTTCCAATTGTACCATCATAAAGTAGATAAAATTCCCTTTAAGAAATATGGTTTAGTTTAACTAAATGAATGTTGTTGAGAGTGAAAGGTTTTATTTTTATTTTATAAATTACTTTACTTGTAAATGTTTTTCTCAGCCCCTTGTTGGGCAAAAGATAATCTACTATAACATTTTCACATATTTATTATGTTTAAATGTCTATAGTGAAGTTGGGATTCCTTTAATATTGGTCTAGATTTGGCTCGAGTTACCAAAATAGGCTGGTGTGTAATCGTTTTTTGGCGTTAATAAATTTCTTTTTTGAAGAATTAATAGTAGGTCTCAAAAGACACTACTAAGTTCATATGAACTTGTTCTGATTCCTTAAAGAAAAGAAAGAAGTTTAAGTTTTGGGTTTTTTAATAAGTTATGTTTATTGCTGAATAAGGAAGAGTATCTAAAAAATTATTTAAGTTAGGTTATTCTTAATTGCAACAAATTAAATTAGCCAAAATTTTCTCCAAAACTAGCAGAATTTGCCTTTGTTAAAACAATTTGAAGGGAACCACCTATCCATAATTTTACAAAAACCAAACAGCATTATTAATCCACTTGAAAGCACCCTTAAAATGATTGTTAATTGGGGAATCTATTTGATGACACATGTGCCTAATAATTTATGCATGCTTTCATCTAGCCAACTATTTGTTTGTTTATATTTGTATAGCACATGGAATAAAAAAATGTATGCTAAAGCATTTCAATGAACATAAAATTGAATAAAAGAGTAATTATATTGAAAGAAGATAGTTGACTTTATGAAGTAGATTGAGGTGGATAGTCCGGGTGGGGATCAATAAAGGTAATAAGATATTAAAGGAAAACTATTTATTTTAAACCAATGTTTCGCCCCACTTTGGTGGGCTTTGTTAGAGCTAAATGAAAAACAAGATACAAACATTTTAAAATTAACAGAACATTAAAATAAAAAACATTTCAAAACAATTGTTATGTTTATAAAGTATATAAAAAAGAATTAATAATAAAAATATGAGGAAATATACATGTAGATAAACTGAAAACAAGTTACTAATAAATATAACCAAGTGTGATAGAAGTTCTAAATTTTTATCATCAATCATCAATCATTATGAACATTTTTATCAATTTTCTTATAATCTCCCTTTTACATACTACTATACCTCATCATCATATCAGATCATATCCACTTCACCTCTCTGTTCTACCTTTTACTTCTACCTCTTTACCATATTTATAACTAATTTTTGGAAAAGTTTGTCAGGGGGTGCGGTCAGCAAAGAACAACATAAACAAAACCATATTTATTTATTTTATGCCAACGTTTCGACCTGAGTTTCAGGTCTTCATCAGGGGTTATGGCGTAGAAGGTAGGCCTGAAACATCGGCATAAAATAAATAAATATGGTTTTGTTTATTTATGTTGTTCTTTGCTGACCGCACTCCCCGACAAACTTCTCCAATCATTAATCTACGGTCAACTATCTACACCTCATTATAACTAATTTTAATGAGTTGATAATTTATATTAGTTAAATCCTATTAAATAATTAGTTAAATCCTACTTTTTTTTTTTTTTTCGTACCCCCATTAATTAGGAAAAGAAATTAAGGTATATGAAATATGTATGTACAAGTTTGTATCCTTTTTCTACCATAGGTATTTTAAGTTTTAATTAATTTGTACACTGTATGTGCAGAGTCGTCGGCGCCAGTTAAATCCTACAATTTATTTGTCTATCTATATCTATATTAAGAACTTTTATCACACCTGGTTATATTGATTAGTAACTTGTTTCCAGTCTACCTACATGTATATCCTATCCTACAGTCAAGAGTAATCATAACTTATGTAATCCAAAACATATTAACACATTAATTACTCATATTAATGTGTAAATAAATAATTTATTTTGACTAAATACATAATTGTTATCAAATTTTCATTTAAACAGTCTTAACTATGTATAAACACTTAAAAGCATTGGGAAGCAGTATTGCATTGAGAAGCATTGCTGGGTCAGCTAATACTTTATAATTATTCTAAAAAGGTGTACTGTTAAAGAATTAGCCACAAAATAATTGTGTTGTTACAACTACAGTGGAGTCTTGATAAATAACTCGTACAGAAAACGAGTGAGGAAACACCTATTATTTTATTATATCTCTGTCAGGAATCGACCAAAACTTCCCTTGAAAGGAAATCATTTATCTCCTCACAACTTCTAATAATTGTAAGATTGGTTTTTGATTGAATGAAGTTATTGGATACACAACTGATTGTATTGAAAAGGCTAAATAAATTTTCATTTTTATATACATTTATATATATTTTTTTATTGTTATTTTAAATACATAATATATATATACACACATTAATATAACCTTAATTTCATCTCAATCTCTTATGCTTATCTATTATTTGATATATATTACTTCTAAAATATAGAACTAAAACTATCAATAATTCAGGTAATGTAAATGTTTTTTTCTGTTTAGAGTGCTCTTACAGTAAAATTTTAAAAAACTTATAATAAATTAATAGTAACTATCAACAGAAAAATTTATGTAGTATATATCCTTATCACAATTTACAAATGCACATTTTCTTCTCTCATTATTGAAATAATAATAAAAAATATCACAATTCACCTTAGTCAATAATCAGAAAATAATAATGCTATTACAATTTCAGACTATAAACATACAAAAACTAAAAACTAGTTATAAATTATTTTAAATTAAACAATACACATTTCTTAAAAATATATATATTTATCTTTCTTCAGGTTGATGCCTAATCAAGAATTAACCATTCTGACTCCATAATAATTATTGCCTATTCTCAATTAGTGTTAAAAGTAAACTAGTTCTCTATTCGTTTTATTTCACAGCTCACAATATTCCTAGACCTGTTTTGTCCAAAAACAACCGTAGGTCAAGGAAAACTGTCTAATTTTTGACATTAAAAAGTTGGAGTTGAAATTTATGCAAAAATCATTTAAATTTTATATAACTAGTCATAAACATAACGAAAAAAAAATGAACTATTTATGGTTAACTTTTAATATAAAATTTTATCTCCTGATTTAAAAAGTTTTTCTTTTAACATCTCATTTATTTCTTTTTTTTTTAATTATCATTTATTATTCATGAGGAATAATAAATTTTTGTGTTTTCATTTATATATATATTATTATATCCTTGGATATAAATAGTTCTCAAGCAATTTCAAAATTAGAGTTTGAGCTATTTATTGTATTTATTATTAAAAAAACATTGTTTTTTCTAGAAAACTTAGATAAAATAATAAACTTTTTTCAATTTATCTGTGTTATTTTTAAATAAACATTGTTTCAAAATTAGTTTTAAATTAAATTAATTTCTAAAATCATTGCACATCATTTAGGAATCTATCAACATTTTCTCTATGTTGATTAAAATAAATTCATATATTTCTGTTTTTTACTTAAGGCAATATTTTCTAATTGTTGAAATTTATCGTTTAGATTCTTAGTACATTTTTAAAATAAGAAATTGTTTCAACTTGGAAAAATCTCACTTTCTTCTCTCTAGTCACCTCATATATTCTAAATTCCTCCAATTCATAGAAAAGATTAGAAGTAGTGTTATTAAAATTGGCATACTCTTGATACAATTAGACAAATTTATTTCCTCTCCCAAAGGAATAAAATCCACTGAAACAAATTAATCATACAAGATTTTTATAATTATTTATTAAGATAGTACTTTAAGCACAACTTAAGTATATTCATTCATCAAAATAAATAGAATTCTTAGAACTTGTCAATCTGAAAATGATATCAATTCATAAATGTAATGAAAAAATTACAAAGTATTTATTCATCTATTAATGGATAAACAAGGCTAGGAAAATGCTATTTAATTGATTAATTAAATAATTAAATTTCAACAGGAAAACAAATATTGAGCTTTTTAGATTCAGTATTGGAATATTGAACTGATAATTGGTGTTGTTGGAAATTCAAAAATCATCTTTTCATCTCTTTTTGACTGGATATTTAACTAAGAAACAGAGCGTAAATATTTTGAATTTTTTTATTTAATTAACTCAATACGTTTCTCACTTTTTAACTATATTGACATTTTTTCAAAATAATTATTTTTAAAGATAAGATGTGTCAACTGCTGAACTTAAGTAGAGATATATTATATGTTTATACTTTACCTGTCTTAGAGTTTAAAACCATTTTTTAAATTGTAACAAAACTAAAAGTTTTTAACTTCTTTCTTTCTTTTATAATTTTTTAATGAGTCTGGAAATGACTATTTTCATCTAAACAGTGTTTTTGTTTTTCATTTTACTGGAAAATTACTTATTTCATAATAAAAATTAAAAAAATACAATATATTTCATTACCTGGGATAAAGTTGTTACTAACAACACTTGTTTCTGTACTTTCTTCAAGATCCACATATGTTTCCAATTCTAAAATTGAAAAAAAAAAAAGTTAATAAATAGAGAAAAGTATCTTAGGATATAATTGGAAGATTCTTAAAAACAAAACTTTAAGTTCCTTAATACAAGTGAGTGACTAACAATGTAGCACTACACCAATTCTAGCATTATGAGAACAGACCAATAGAAAATCAAATAAAAGCAGACCAAAGAAATTACATTTTGCCATCTAAAAAAGGACCCATCAACTAGAGACATCAAATCATTCCAAGACATTTCAAAAGATATTGAATCAAAAGAGTAGAAAACAATTTTAATAAAAAACACGCACATATACATAAAACCAGCTGAGAAAAATTATATTCAAACAGCTGATCACAGCAGAACATTTGAAATATGGTTAATGAAATGAAAAATAATTTATTATTCTGGGACTAGGTCCTTTAGAACAATATATAGGTACATACAGGTACTTTACAACCATGAATATTATCAAAAAAATATTTCCGGATGATATCTGAATAGGTGAAAGGTTGATTGGCTAATTATTTACCACTAATTGAGAGACTTAACAATTTGTTTTTTGAAATTTTCCCAACAAGTACAGATTATTATAGTTTTAAAAATTTTAAAATCTAAAAATTAATGTTGAAAATTCAGCATCAAATGGAAATAATTTCCTCTTTTTGTTTACAATGTATTTTGAATTATTCAAATGTGTTTGCTTTACCAACAACTTTTTTTTCCTAACAAAGAAATCTTGAATTGTTTAGTTTACTATTTTAATCATTATAAGTATCTTAAAACTATATTTAAATAATTAAAAAAAAAATGACTTCATTGATTTGAAACTAGAAACAAATATTTGGCTCTAAGTCAAAAAACGTTAGTTTAACTCACCTCCACCTAAAGTGACAAATCTAAAAATTGCGGAAGGTTTACTCCATCCAAATATATTTCTTGCTACTACTGATGTTTCATAAGCAGTTGCAGGTTTCAACCCGGATAAAGAGTATGTCTGAGTATGTATTGGTCCGTTAGAAAACAAATCACCAGGGATTACCAGCTTAGACCAATTTTCAGGTTTCTCAAACCTCTAAACAAAAATTAATAAGTTCCTATTAATAAACATAAGAACAAACTGAAAACAATTTGAGTTGAATAAAATATAAAGATTTTATTTACATTTAAAATGAACACATCACAAAATTGACTTATAACATTCTGAAATTATATTACTAATCAATACTTGGGGATTTTAGTTCTTTGCAACCAAGAAAAAATATATCACTAAAATAGTAAGTAAAAATAAGTATTGATAAAAGAAAGTATTCATATAAAGTTTATAAATGTTTTTTAGTAAGTCTAAAAAAAGAATTAAGTAGTAAAAATAATTTAATTAATTATTTACTGACCTGATATTGCCTAAATAGCAAACTATATTGTATTATAGATGAATAGCTGTCAACTTCCCAAGCCAATGTGACATTTTTTTCATCTGCTTTAAAGTAAGACTCTTTGAAAACTGGAATATCTGCTAGTCCTGTACATAATTAGAAAATCACTTCACTTCTTATCTTAGGTTAAACAAAATATTGTCTTTTATGTTTTATCTTTTAGAGAAGATGCTGACTTTGCTTGGGAAACTTTGGAAGTTAATATATTCATCATTCGATGACAAATGAGAAAAAATGGTTTATTATCAAAAGAAATGTCGGGGTTGTCTAAGTCATAGGCGGTTCTCCAGCCTGATATCCACTTAACAGAAGGCCCTCTACAAGGTGTATTCAATAGTAAGTTGGGAACGGCCGTGCCAGAGGATGAGCCCTGGACACTGACGTAGTAGAGGTCTTGGTACGAGAGAGTCTGAGGTAGAGTAACAGTTCTAGTTGCCGAGATGAAGCGGACGGACTAGTAAGCTGATAAGGCATATCGTGAAAATGTTGTGGAATTTAGGGAGGGTTTTATAAATTAAGACGAAGAGAATGATTCCCTTAATAGACGCCACGACCGACTGTCCCAAACAAAGGTTTCCGGTTAGAGGAGCAGTGTCGCCATCTTCTGTTTTATTTACAAATCAAATAATAAAACTTATTTTCTAAAATTTCCTTCCTAAAATATTTTTTATTATTCCCTTTCATTTATTTCCTTATTTTGATGTTTTTTATTATTATTAACATATCTTTTTTTTTAAATTTTATTGTATCACTCTATATTAATTTAATGTTTCACAGAACACTAGTCTTAGGTTCAAACATTATTTTGGATTATATCGGTTTAGTGCCTGTGCCCAAACCTTTAGTGGGTTTGATTTTAGATTTAAAGCTGCAGATACTTATAATAGATAATTTTAGTAAGATCAATAATACTGATCTAATATTTATTTCTAGAGTTCTTATAGCTGTATTTATAGAAGTAATATTAAATGTTAAGGTTATTATTTCTCAAAGGTTTTACGAGATGAGCCTAAAATTGAAATTATTATTATAGGTTCTTTCGAATCATAAATCATTTATGATCAATTACCTGAGACTTGTATCACTTGTTGGCTCTTGCCTAACTTGTTACTAGCTAGGCACGTGTAGAAACCAAAGTCCGTAGTTTTTGTATTTAACAACACCAATCCATGAGCGTTTCCTTTTTTGAATGTCACGATTCTTGCCCCAGTTTGAACTGGTTTTCTTTCAAAAAGCCATTCAACCTAATGCAAAACACAATAGATATCTATAAACTGTTCAATGTAAATCAGTACAATTGTATTCCTGATAATAAGTTACCTTAGCTTTAGGCGAAGCATCAATATCACACTGTATGTTGGTCCTCATACCCGGGGTTGTATGAATCCAAATCTTTTCGGTCGTTACTTCTGGCGGATCTATTAAATGGAATTAGAATGAGCTTAAATATAAATATATATATATTTAAAAAAATGATAACTCAATAGGAAACTGAATATAATAAATGATAAATCAATAGGAAAGCTATCCTTAGATAGCTTTGCCGAGTGTTTGGTCATGTAGTCAGGATGTATGACCTCAGTACTAAGACAATCGGCTATGTCCCTGACGTTCTGGGTTATGTGTAAAAGGAATAAAACGCTTCTATGAGCTAGGCTTTTGATATAATGATTTCAAAACACTCATACTTTTCCTCTATCTTCATAAATTGAGTTATACACATAAAATATTAGATTACATGTTTGGAACAAATGGTGTATGTTAACGTCGACTACCATGGACAATCCTAAGGCCATTTGCGACTGTTGCCCAGACTGTCTCGGAAACAAACCGTGAACGGAATATGACTGATGGTAGATGGGCGAATTTTCTTTTTAATTACTATGTTTTGTAGGTACTTTTTTTGCAAATTTTTGAGGTTCATTATTGAAAATAACAATATTTGAAATTTTGATTTAATTGTCGCTAGTTCATGACACTGACATTTTAACTATCTTAGGAGAGTATTGTTTACTTTTTACCTTCTCTAACACACCTAACTCTGGAATTTCCAATAGGATATATTATTGTTTAAGGATTCTGATAAATCAGATTGTAAGACGTAATGTTTATTAGGAACTTTTTTGATCCAATACGTTCTGTTGGTGTGAATGGCGAAAAACTCAATAATTTTTTTAAAGGTGTTTGTCGCGTGAAAACGGTGTTCAAAATTGAAAACATGAAAAATAGTTTTAGAATTCAATTTTCCATAAGAATTCCTATTCATAAATTGAGTTTCTGCAACTGTCTGAAGAGACTAAAATAACTATGATGATACCTAAATGAATCAACACCTGAATTCTGATGGCGGATCCTCGTAGAGAATTAAATGCTGAAATGATCTTCTCCCTTAGAATTGTCTGATGTCCTATACCATTAACTCGAAAAATTGAAAAAAAAAAACATTAAAAATTATTTCCGTTTTTTGGTCACCTATGCCTTCAGAACACGTCGAATAAAAAAAAAAAAAATGCCCGATGTGAATCCGTCTCTGCTATCAGAATCATAAAAAAAAAAAAACTATTCCATCCCATTGGAAATTTGAAACTTAGTTGCGCCAAAGAAGAATTGGGGAAAGATTAGAAATTAACTATACAACTTCAAAAAATAGACTCCATGGATGCCACTATTATTTAGTCCCAGCACAAATGATTGGGTTTGTCGTGGTAAAAATGTATACTAGGCACACCCCATATATATTTTTTCTTTATATAGTAAGTTTTCCACAACAAAGTACAAGAAATATAGCTAATTAAAATTGCTAATCTATTATCACTAATTTAACATAATGAAGAGAAGTCAACTAATAAATAGGATTAAATATTATTGAAAAATTTAATAATTTAATTAACGAAAGAGATATAATAAATAAAAAAATCTTAATTAAACAGAGATCAATAAATAAATCAAAAAGAAAAGTAGACTAATTGAGGAGGGAAGTGTACTGATATATAGGAGTAAATATTATTATTATCTCTGTTTAAGAATTTGTTATTTTTATATTTTCTTATTTAATTAAATTAATATATTTTTCAATAATATATACTTCTATTTATCAGTTCACTTCTCTTTATGATGTTAGTTAATTATTTTCGTTTTTTCTTTATTCTCCTTATTTTATTAAAATTGTTTGATGGTTTGTGTATCTTCACATTTTTTATATCACTTCTCCTTTCTTTGTATCTTTTTATTTTTAGCCCTGACGAAGACCTACTAAGTAGGTCGAAACGAAGGCAAATAATACTTGAGAACTGTCCTTTTTTTCTTCTTGACCGTAGTCTGACCATCTCCTTCAAAATTGTTTATTATTATTATTTAACCATTAAGTAGAATAATACAAAAGAACTATCAGCTAGGAGCACTCCTTTTTCAGTTAGTGCTAATAAACGATATTTAAATTATTTTTATTTTTATTAATACATTCTGATCAGTATTAATACAACAACTATAAGTATTTCAGTTACTACTTCCACGTTTCTATTTATGTTCTTCTACTTAATTATTTTAACAAACAAGCCATTTCTTCATCCTTGAATCTATAATTACTATTTTTTCCTTTAAACTGAATCGGTACAGAACGCCCACTGCCTTCCGCCTTGTTAGTAACACGAGAAAAAGACACGATAATTGGATTAATGGAACACTTCCTGTTTATAGAGAGCATTTATTTTAATTACAGTAATTAAATAGGAGAGCTTTAATCGTATTAAATGGAACAGTATCAACTTGCTCAATCGTGAGTCCAGGATAGACTTTTAAAAATCAGCTTTTTTGTCAAATTAACTACTCAGAATACTGAGAAAAATACCTAAATAATTTAACATTTAATGCCACAAAAAAGTAACGTTATTGTTAAAATATTTATCAAATTAAAAGAATATTGAATAAATGCATACATTTATTTACGACTGAAGCATTGTTTAGCGGAAATGTTGCTATCTGGACGGAACCACGCGCTACTGGTTAATGGGAATGGCTAGCTATAGAGCCCATTCTTCACCTAACGTTTAGCAGTGCTCAAAGTCCCTTTTTATACAGAAATAATCTATTATATAACAAGCCGAATGTATGCATGTAGTATCTGTGAATAGTTCGTTAAGTTTAGGAATGAGGAGTTATTTTTTCAAATCTATTCTTTATCTTTTTTTGTGTACACTGGAGCAAGTGATAAGGTTGTTGGAAGAATTCACCATCATTAAACAGAAAAAAAAATAGTGTTGAAAAATATAACTCAAAATCCACGAAATATGACTTTAATCAGTGATCACAAAGCCGCACATACCTACACAGATACACATATACATAACTTTATTTTCGCTATATAATGACAAATCTTAAGGGATGTAGAAATGATTGTTTTTATTAAGTAGAACGGTTTGTTTTTTTCCAGTTTTTGGATTATAACTAGAAGCTAGACATTTTTTAAAGATAAACATTCAAGCAAATAAAATTCCTTACAAAATGCACATATAACACTTTATTTTCAGATAATCTGCGACCCCGCTAGAGCAAACTATGAAAATAGCTCAAACAACAAAAGTTCAAAAGGAATGTTTTAGGAATAAAAAGTTTAGAATTTTTTTTTAAACGATTCTTTATGTTTTTGGGAATCTAAATCCGAATTTCAGGTTTGCCACCGCTATGAAAACGAAGATAAATAAACGAAAAAATATTTTTCAGCTTTTCACTTAAACTCGAATCCCAAGCATTTTTCGATGATAATCAATAAAGCAGAAGAAATTTCTCATAAAATTTCATTTTTAGCTATTCTGCGACCCCCATAAACAACTCCATAAAGGACACTTTCCAGTCCTTTTTGCAAAAAGCTCTAAAAATTCCTCCCCAACTGTTCAATTTAACCTAGACATATCTGAAATTGGTAAAATAGATAGTTTCAGGCATAAGGCGTATGCACTAATAGAAACCTGACATTAAAAAGAGAATTGTTTTGTGTTTTTCATATAGAACCGAAAAGAGTCCTTTTTAAGCGCTCTCTTATATTAGCGCTCGAAACACGGTCATTTCAGGAAAGATCCTGATCAAAAATAACTCCACGGTTTCTAACTGAAGTGTGGAATTGAATGAGTCAATGATTGGGGTAGAGCAGAGAATAGTAAGGAAGGAATTAAGAAGGTACTTGGGACTAATGAGGATACCCTTTGTTTTTCAACATTGAGCTTGAGATCATGGTTTGTTGCTCATTCCTTAATACTATTTACATCTTCTTGCAGCTTGTGGATCGCCTAGAGCATTTCGGTAGGACAAAATAATAGATAAAGTTTTATGTGATTAGCGTATTGAGAATGGAGAATAGAATGAGGAAGGTTGTCAATATTTATTGAGAAGAAGGGTTTGTGAGAGTGAGGAACCCTGAGGAACATCCCGTGTTAATAAAAGGAATGAGGAAGGGGTCGATTGGGAATTGTGACAATTCGGGAACAAAGTATCAAGAAGAACCACTTTCAGACTCTGTTGGATAGGGAGAGGCTTTGAAGTTTGGAAAGGAGGATGTTATAATTGATTGAATCGAAAGCTTTTGAGAAATCGAAAAGATCGTTGTTTGTGATTTTTGTTTGTCAACTTCAGTTTGAAGGTCTTGGGCAATTTTCAACAGAACTGATCGAATGGAATATTGGGATCGGAAACCAGGCAGGAGGGGATTGAGAAGAGCTTTTAGTTCAAGGAAGGTGTTAAACTGTGAATGGATTATTCTTTCGAGTAGCTTTGATAGATTGGAGATAGATCTGAAATCGGAGACTATGGGGGAACAGGGACTTACTTTAATGTACCGGCTATTGCTATGCCTTTTTTCTAAGCTTTTGGAAAAATGGAATTTTTGAGAGAAAAATTATAAATGTGCAGGAGGGTATAATTTAATTATTTTAACTGGACTTTGATCGTGGGCATCGCCAGTTCTTGATTTGAGGATAGAGGAGAGTAGATCTCCAGAGGAAATTTCTATGAAATGGAAATTTTCAGGGCCAAAATGGATATGTGGGATGGAGTAAGGGTACGAGTGCGAGAAAAAAAGAGGGTAGTAGAAACAAGACAATAAATAAAGGATTTGGAACTCACAGCGGATAGGTTTTAAGGAATTTTCATTGAGTTTTGAGATGAGGAAATATATAAAAACTGTGCCTTGGCAAGACGTAGGGAGGACTGAGCGAGATTTTTTAAGAACATTAAGGAGGAGTGATCTTCGGAGGTTCTAGTGCACCTGAAACGTTTTCTAGTAGCAGCTCTTCTTCTCATCATCTATCTGGTTTCCGAAATGACCCAGGGAGCCGCGGACGTTTGAAAGTAGAGGTCTTGAAAGGTGCTTATGATTTAGGAATGTGGTAAGATTAGTGGAAAGGTCCATTTTACTGATAGAGGAAGATGGTTATATAGGTTCGAGGTATTGGGATTTTGAATTAAAGGAAGAAAAGGATTACGTTTGTAAGGTGTTAGTGAATGACTAATGACTAATAGATTTGTTGATTGCCATGATATTGGTTTAGAAATTAGAATTAGAAATCTGCATAAGATTATGAGGTAAGAGGAAAGGTATTGGAGTTAGATAGGATATTTAAGCTATAATAAGATAGAAATTCAAGAAATTATGTAAAGTGAGCCTGGAGGGATTGGGAGTTATTGTGTCAGGATGATAGGATACAATTCATATTAAGAAAGAGTATGCATATTTGTAAAAAAAAAAGGAAAGTTTGGATAGGAGTAAAGAGATACAAGAGTTATTATTAATAATTATAAGGCTGAACTACATGCGGCAAACAGCTAAAGTGCTATAGAAGATAAAAAGCTATATATAGGAAGATGATCAGGGTTGTGGTCAAAGGAGAAACAAAAATAGTTTACAACTATATATTTTCCGACGTTTCGCCCCACTTTGTAGGGCTTCATCAGGGCTAAAAAGATACAAAATGATACAATGATAAGAATAAAAATACAAAGATAAGATACAATGATAAGAATAAAAATAAGTAACAATGGCAAGAGTAAACATTTTTATATATTATACAGGAGATGTACATAAAACAAAAACAATACGGAAAATATATATATTAAATAAACCTCATGAAAAAATAATAATTATACATAAATAAGTAATAATAAAGATATAAAATGATAATAAATGAGCAAAGAACAAGTCAACA
>NW_027109400.1:691500-701721 GCF_000696795.3 Halyomorpha halys
ACAACTATTTTTGTTTCTCCTTTGACCGCAACCCTGATTATCTTCCTATATATCAATTTTTACGGTCAACTATATATACATATATCTAAAAAGCTATAGTTAATATGTTCTCATTACAAGAGTAGTATGACTTAAAGATGCAACCCCAATTCATACTGCAATTAGTGCAAGCTCTGGAGGTTGTTGTGTATGAAAATTGTGGTCGTTGTTTTAGTTAATATACTGTAAGAATTCATGTTGCTGGTAGCTGTGGTAGTTTTTTCCCGCACTGTTCCCTAGAGAAACAAACGAGTGGTGAAGTTGTCTAACATGGTTTTGTGTTTGCGACAATAGTACAGCTTTCATTTATTTAGTGTCTCATGTTACAAAATCTAGGCATGGTTGTTGGTACTCACTTTTCTCGTGCTCAACCATCCCTAGCAGGCATAC
The DNA here is from genome assembly GCF_000696795.3 of Halyomorpha halys. Taxonomy (NCBI): domain Eukaryota; kingdom Metazoa; phylum Arthropoda; class Insecta; order Hemiptera; family Pentatomidae; genus Halyomorpha; species Halyomorpha halys. Next base: position 691,930 of record NW_027109400.1, read on the forward strand.
TATATAGGAATTTATAACATTTCATGTGTCCCAACACTAGCTAACTTCATAGACTAATGATATAATTAAAAAAAAGGATGTTATATAAAATAAAATATTTACATATGACTCTGACGACAATGGAAGCAGAGGCCAGGTCTCCTACGCCGTTAGTGGCAATGCAGGCGTATTCCCCGCTCATCTTGGACGAACTGGCCGTGAACCTCAGGTCGTTCCTCATGCTCAGCAATGGTATCTCTTCTCCCTGTGAGTTGTAAAAGGTTACTATCGGAATATTTATGCATTAATTCGAGTATTTTTGTAAGCAGATAACTATCATTAGACCATAGAGTCGTGAGATTCGGAAGAAAAACGGAACTTCTTCATTCTGAAAGACGCAACCTGTTCGGCTAGAGCAGTGGATCTCCCAGACTGTGAAGAAAGGGAAGAGGGGACTGGTTGTACAGAATGAAGTACTATTGTATAATTTTCGAATGCATAGATGGGTCCTGCTCCATACTGGCTTTTAGGTGCAAAGAATGTTTCAGAACTGCTACTTTAGTGTACAACTAGTTAATTTTATTTTTTATTTACGTATGTATCCTCACCGACAAGGAAGTAAAAAAAAAAACCAAATAATAGGTAATAACCAAAAAGTGGGTACCCTTAATTAGGGAAAAATCAGGGGTCGAGAGTGATTCTAATCAAATCACCTTCTTGCACAACCGTTGGCCTAGTAACAGTACTTCCTTGCAAAACTACAAACCCTGACATTTCATGGGTTGTACCGGCACACACTTATGTAGTAATCATTTACGTATATAAATGATAATTAATCATGATAATTTGTATTCAAAGATTTATGATTATTCAATAATCTTTTTTCCTTTTATGTTAGGACATCCTTAAATTGGCCACTAAACGTACTGCAATTTAACTAGAAATGATTCATGAATTATATGGAAAGGTTATTGATCATACTTAAAGTAATGGGAGTTATTAACGTTTTAAACATTATTAGTCACGCGAAGACAACAGAAGCATGCATCAGCATAACTCACAAGTCTTGCTGAATATGTCAAAATCAATTGCAGATAACTAAACTAAACTTTCAAAGAAAATTAAATAAATATTTTAGTAATATTAAGGAAGTTCGTTCATGATTTAAATATTTGGCTTAGTAGGATAAATTATAATGATAGAAAATGAGGCCCTCACCTATATTAAAATCTACACGATACGCCGAAACCTATTTAAGAAAATAATAATGCGGTTTTGTGTTAAATTTACTTATGACCTACATCATACAAAAATGTTTATAACTTATTCCTGAACAATTATTTGGAATATCTGTCGTTTGGTTTAATACTTTCTCAAGAATCAGAGAAACATCAAATATAGGAAAACTATTGTTTTTCAATTATTTCACTAATCAGTTGGAATGGAAGCATCAAATAATGGCTTAGTGTTTGTTCGTAATATTATAATTCTTTAATCTACCTTGAAGGTCCAAGTAATATTTGGAGCTGGTACTCCCGTGACTATGCAGGTAAGCGTGATCTCCTGATGTAGTTCGACATCCACAGTTTCTGTCTCTGGTAGCACCCTAACTTTCGGTGGAACTGAAATACATTTTTATAAAAATCTATTAATTGAATCAAGAAAATAAAGATTAATGTCTATGCCTATAGACTTCCTTTAGGATAAGAAAGAGATCATTTTGATATAATGGCACTGATGAGTTCTTTTCTCATTCATCCTTTTTCAGGCATTTAATCCGCTTTTGTCTGAAGCCACACATGTAACTTTAACTATATGAAAAAGGGAGTCATACACATATATTTGAGAATAGTAATCAATCCTTAGTACAACTGAATTTCAAATACACTATCAGATATTCAGCTCTCGAATATTAAAAGTTTATATACTTGGTGAAACAAAACTTTTTCTATCTTACTCCCATACCCGCAACCCATTTATATAAAAAACAGGAGACTACGATTTGACATCACTAAAACGATTCACCGGCAAACGTATCAACCATCTACTAATAAACGATACGTGAACACGGTTCTTAAATTTTATAAAAATTATTTACTGTATACAGAATATCCCATAAATAATTGGTCATATTGTGGGAGCAGATACTATACCTTAAGAGGAACCAAAAAACTCATATTCCGATTTTCAACGGTATGGGATAATTACAACGTTCACACTATTTTTCAATTTCAGGCACTTTTTAAATATTACTCGATTTAACTATCTTAAAGTCTCCTCTTCCCGTGTTAAGCAAATATTTCAAAAGTGATATAAAAATCCGTCGCTCCCAAGGGGTCTTAGTGGGGAGGGTCCGACCGGGAAGGATTGCTTTTTTTGTGTTATGATCGGTTATTTAAAAGTCTTAAAAGTCTTTTAAAAAATAGCTGTTTATAGTGTCAAAAATTTACGTAGCACTTATTTATAAGTTCCTTAAACAAAAAAATATTTGTCAGGCCATATCCTAGATTTGAAAGTACTCACATAGGACCTGGATAGCATGGTGCTGGTAAATAGGCCCCCAGGGCGGCGGTCTCACCACCTGACATACGTATTGCCCGGAGTCACTGTCCCCAACATGAGAGACCCTCAGGGTGTGGTTCTCGAAGACTTCCACGTTTGGAGATTGCACCGTCTTGTGGCCGCTCTCTGCCAGTAGTATCCCGTCCTTCCACCATTTGACCTTGTATTCACCTGCAAGATGATACAATGTTAAAAAGAAAGTAAAGAATATTATTTCTTATAAGTATAGTGAATGTTGGTACCGAGATTGTCGACGTAGCAGGGCAAGAGAACAGTCTCATGTTCCGTTGTCTTTATTGTCGTGCCAATGCTCTTGAACACCGGAGGAAGTTCCTCGTTGGCTTCACCGGCTGCTTTTATCACTAAAACAATTATGAGAATTATATATTTATTGACAGTAACAAAGAATACTCTTAAAGTTTTGGGAGATTTGCTGTAAACAGTCTTCAGATTAATTTATCTGAGAATTACCAAAAAATATCTAAGGCATAATAAGTAGTTATATTCAACACCTTAAAGAGTGGATTTCGTTCAGTTCAAGGCCTATTTCAAGGCGAAAGCCAACAAGAAAAAGACATGGGTCTCCTCGAACAACCACCTTGGGGAATTTCAGTCAGATCACGTAGCCATTTCCAGTGAGTCTTATAGAGAAATCCAGATGCTTAAAGAGATGTAAAAGTTGACTTGGGATGACTTCAGAAAGTCATGGAACTGATGATAGATGTCTGGAGCGAGGAAAAGATTCCCCAAGAATGGAAAACAGACTTGATGCACCCACTACATAAAAAGGGGGATAAAGATGATGTGAATAATTACAGGGGAATCTCTCTAACACCAGACACCTACAAGATCTTCTCGGAAGCTTTACAAAACAGATTATACCCACAAGTAGGCCCTAAAATCGGGAAATACCAAGATGGTTTTAGAAAAAATAGATCATGTCAGGAACAAATTTTGAGCCTTAAGCTGTTGATCAAACACCACAGGACTAAAAGTAAAAAAAGAACCTTTTTATTTCTTTCGTCAACTATAAAAAGGCATATTGATATAAAAGAATACGGGGTTGACCAGAAAATTAATAGGGCTAACGATGACAGGGACTGAATCTAAAGTTAAATTCCAAGGTAGCATCAGAGAAACATTTCAGATCAGAACAGGATTCAGACAGGGAGGCAGGCTGTCTCCAGTGCTGTTTAACATGGTACTGGAGAAGATCATGAAGGAGTTATGGAAAATCAGTAATTCAGGTGCAATCCTAGGGACTAAGAACAATAACGTCAAAATTAAATACGCCATTGCCATTTTAGCGGAAACAGAAAAAGAGGCAATTTCCCAAATAAACACTGAGGAAAACAGGCTTACAGATATCTTTTTGAGAAGACGGAACTGATGACCACGTGACTCAGAGATTTAAGTACCTTGGAGAAATCATATGCAGCGATGGGTCGGAGAGAGCAGTGTTTAAGGAAAAGGTCGCCAAAACAGAGAAATTAAACTTCGCCACCAGTAATTTTTATACCAAGAAGAGCATATCTATTAAAGCTAAGATAAGACATTGTAACACGGTCATCAAACCAGTGATTCTCTATGAAACGGAAACCTCGTGTTTTACCAACCTAGAAGGGCTTCTGAAAATAGAGAGAGGAATTCTCAGAAGGACCTAGGGACCTAAGAGAACATCTGAAGGAATGGTTCAGTTCGAATCAAGAAATCTATAGGGAAACAACAGATCTAGAGACTGACGTTAGGATGGGAAGGCTGAGGTTCTATGATGAGGATGAAACCTGAAAGACTTAACCATAGAATTTTCCAACGAATCCACTGTCACAAAAATTCGACAGGATATTTCAAGCAAGTTAGTGATGATATGGAACGAGTGGGCTCTCAAGGGAATGAAGATTCTCGTGGGAAAGAAGCCCTCCAGAAAGTCTTGCATGGTCGAGGGGAGAAAACGTAGACATGCAGAGTTCATGAGGAACACATAGGAGAAGAGGAAGCAGACGAAAAAGAAGCATTAGAATTATGATATACGCGTGATCTTCAAGGCCTTTTCGTGAAAAAAATAAATACACATTCGCACCTATATACAATAATAAAAACATTAAATGCAAAAAATATGTAAAAGAAAAAAATCAATTGAGAAGTCAATGAGAATCACAACTATTATTGTTAATAATAATTGTGATTGAAATAGAAAAGGAAGCCGTGGAAAAGAATAACCGAGACTTAAATAATTTGTACTATATATTTCATTAATGTAACATACAATAAAATTTTCGTATATATTGACTCGACGAATTAGCTTTTATATAAATTGTTTATTGGAATTGTTTCATAGATCAATTTAAAATTAGAGCATATCTAGACTGCAAGCTTTAAAAATATGTATATTTATCAATAATGTGTATATTATACATTTATACTTATCCCATGTGTTTGTTTAATATTCTATGTGATATAATGATACAATGTAACTGGGACATATTACTTGATAAACTAACTATTTTTCTCAATACTTCTACTTCTGAATTTGAAAGCAATCACTTAAAAAAGTAATAACATAAAATTTTATAAAACATTTTCTATTAAGGGACAATTGATATTCACTTTAAATTATGTACGAGTAATTCTTTTTTGCATCCGATGGAACTCTTCCTTATAGCTTTTTTTTTTAAATTCCTTTAATAAGGGTGTTAAACAGGTACTGACAGGAGTTAAAGGATTGTGTAATTTTTGACGCGTAAATTATCAACCAACAACAACTTATCAATGAATATAACCTTTATCTCATCACTTGGCTTATATAGCGATTCTTGATAAGGATAATTAAGAAGAAGACTACATAATCTCAGTTTAAACAGTATTTACTACAATTACCACCTTGTATATTCGCCTAATTTATTTTATGACATACTGCGAAATATACTTGTCGCAAGAATATGTAATTTCGCAGTTGTAAATACGTGAGGCACTAAAAGGTGGATCTTGGAGGCCGAGTTTGTTAAATTATTTTTGTGTCAACAATATCACGGAGGCTCCTCACTTTCAGATTTTAAATCAGAGTCCCTAAAGAACAACCATCTACGTCCACAGATAAGCCTTCATTACTCCTTCTATACCCACTGAGAAAAAATTAATACTTTCATTGAATTCCGATTCAACACTTGATGTTATTTACTGCCTAATCTATTTTATTTCTATTTGTGAGAAATTGGAAGAAAAATGATGGCAGAAAATACTATTAGATCATCGCATACAATACATTAATAATTATTCATTATTAACGTGGAACTTCTACTGTCTTGGGTAACTATAAAAAAATCTCTCTAGAATAAGACTCATTATTACTGTTTTTTCCTTGGGATCCCATATCGCCTCCTGCCCCTTTCGTTATATTCAGTCTGGTTTTGCGGTGGAAATTTCTCATTTCAGTTTTTACTTTTTAGTAAAGTTACTTCAAAACTTGGAATGAAACAGATTTTGTAACTCGATTTTTTCTTTGATAAATAAGCAGATAAATACACACACTTTCATCCAACCAATCAAGTCAAATTTCATACCTCAAGCTTTAAATTAATGCTCTCGAACGTTTTAGGTCACTTTTGTTCTATTTAACTATTCTAAGGAATTCTTAATTATGCAGCCCAGAAATATTATTCAGGAGATTCCTCATTTTTTGGGCCAAGTATTCCATATACCAATATCCATAGTAAGGCCTTCAGCGCCCTTAGTAAGTTTAGAAAATCTGCGCCCTAGGCCAATTAAAAAAAATCCACACCTCCAATACCGGAGGGGTAAGAAGTGTTTGATGAATTTATGTAAGATTGATTATTGTTTTAATAAAAAAAAAAAACACCGCAAATATCAAAGTTAAACCTCATTTTTAAAATGATTAATTGTGAAAATGAAAATGGTTTCTTAGTCAATTTTGCCTCTCTGTGGGTCTTGGTGGGTGTACATTCTCGCCGGCTATGAATATATCAACTTCTGCTTACCAGATGGACGTTCAGATTGTGTAGAAGTAATACTGATGGATAACCGACACAATTTTGAAAACATCATTCGAAATTTGAAGTGGAGAGAATATTGAGAAAGCGGAGAGGAGACATCGTTCAAGCGTTTCTCTTCACCCTAGTATCGAATATGTATCGAAAGGCACAATGCAAAAGATCCTTACAGGTCAATACGCCATTTATTGGATTTACAGGAGTCAGGCTGATAGTGTAGGGATCTTGGTGATTGATGTCAGTCTGGCTTTTTAAAGATTGTCATTCTGACTGACGGTGTGGAATAGGTGCACCTGCTGAGCAGAACATCCGGTCCAGACGCCGACAACCGCCCTACTATATAGTGAAGTGGACGGGCTGTTATTGCCACAATTAACGCGGCACACGTGACGTCAGTTAGGTGAAGCCCCCCTCAATCCTAATTGAGACGCCCACTTTGTGAAAACTAATTAGGGCACAATTGCTATATGATGGCCGTAACTAATTTTCTAATTAAATAATGGCTCTTCAACTCCCTTCCTTCTCTTGTCTTCACACTCTTCCATTCTTAATATTACAGATGTGACCGTGTTGGATCCTACAATTTCATTGCTTCAATATTTGATCTCTCCGAAAATAACTCCCCAATGGAAGTTGATATCTTGTATTAACAACTGTATTACCTACCAGTTGTAAGACTTATCTTTAAGTTAATATAATATATAAAAGGATAGACCAATGCCAGTTTATAACCTCTAACCGCGAAAACTACTGATCATAACTTTAACAATTTATAACTACATTATCATCTTTGCTCCCATGAGTTTAGTTAATACTAAAATTTATCGATATCTACGTTTCACCTATGAAGTCGAACAGTTTTTTTTTCTCTCTCGGGAACATTAAGTCCGGTTTGAACAAAAAACGTTCATCTAGTGAAGAAGTAAGACCCCTTAGAGTTTATCTTGATCGTCGGCATTCCCGAAATCACCATAACAGTAAATCTTGGCAGGACTCTGTCAATGATCAACCATCTCGTCAATGGAAAATCTGTATTATACAACCATTCTCATCAATACAACAATATTAAGGTCAAATTTCATACAAAAAGAAAAAAAAATCAATTATTCCAAAACATAGTTCTAAAAATCGCAGATAAGATATAAGAAATAGTTAATTGTACCCCGAAATACAATTGGAATCATTTGATAAAACCATTAACAACGTAACGTACAAGAGCCGGGAAGAAAAAAAGGAAATTATCTCAACCCAATTTTTGATTACTTTAATGAAAACTATGTATAATTACTAGTAAATATTGGTGAGTCTGCCAAGTATAGGTAGGGGGAATAAAAGATGGAGGCTGTTTCAAAACCTTAAAAAAACATTAATTTTTCATTCAGAGCTCTATATCTTAAAAACTACCAATAACACTAGAAAATCTGAGAGAACATTATTTAAAGAAGAGTAAATTTGCTGAAATATTAGCACTAAAAGAGATATTAACGTCCACTATTTCTCGAGATATAACTTTTTAAAAAGCAAAATGTCTTAAAAATCTACTGAAAGATAAGTAGTTAGTTAATTTATGTTGAGAAATCTATATTTCAGGAACTATGTGACGTACAGATGTCTATTAGCACTCAAATTAAAACTATTTTAATGAGCTATAAAGTAGTTTCCGATGTTTACCTTCGTAGGAATAGTAGTTTTCATGATATTTCCTAAAATAAATTGATTTATAGTTGTTCGGACAATAAGTTTGATTTAGGAAAAACTTCATTTCAGAAACCATTGGACGTACAGATGTCTGCCTGCGCTGAAATTAAAGCTAGTTAAATTTACTACAAAATAGTTAATTATCTTTATGTGTGTAGGAGTAGTAGTTTTTATGATATTTGACAAAATAAACCCACAAAATGTTAATTTCTAGTTGTTCGTATAAAATGTTGAATATTTGAAAAAAATTATCTCTAGATCCATAAGACGCACATATGTCTGCCAACCCTCAGAATAAAGAAAATTTAACTTATTATAAAGTAGTTTATGACACTTATCTTCGTAGAGGTAGTAGTTTTTATGATATTTACATATGAATTTGACTTTGGCAAATGAAAATTTGTCCGAACAACTATAAATCAATTTATTTTAGCAAATTTTATGTGAGCTATTACTCCTACGAAGATAAACATCAGTAACTACTTTATAGCTCATTAAACTATCTTTAATTTGAGTGCTAATAGACATCTGAACGTCAAATGGTTTTTGAGATATTAATTTTTAAAAATAAATTCACTAACTACTGATCTTTCAGTACGTCCCATACAACAATTTTATGAAATGTTGCTTTTTAAAAAGCTATATCTCGAAAACTATTTAACGTATGTAACTCAATTAGGGCTCATATTTTAGAAAATTCACTCTTCTTTAAATGAAGTTCTCTTAGGTTTTCTTGTGTTCTTGGTAGTTTTTAAGATACAGAGCTCCGAATGAAAAATTATTTTTCAGACTCATTAATTTTGACTATTAATTATACATAGTTTTCATTAAAGTAATGAATTTTCCATTGAATTTTCCTTTTTTCTCCTGTTGGGCTCTTGTACTAGTATGAAATCCAACCTCATCTCGAAGATTGAAGCTCAAATTTATGTAGACATTCTACTATAAACTCAGCATTAATCTATTATCATTTATTTACTATATATATTATTTATCAATTATCATATTATTACTATATAATATTATCATTATTATTTATTTTATTTTTCATTATAGCCAGTTATCTGTTTTACTAATTCTAGAAATATTTCTTATTTTTGGTTAACTATTATAATTTTTTTTTTAATTATTCAATAATTATAAATTTGTAAATATAGGTGTTTTGCACGAAACTTAACCCCATATTACCAATTGTTAAACTAAAATAAAACAGTTATAATAACTATACAAGACCCACCTGGCCGATTTAGTGATCACAAAATATAAAAGATAAACAAAAATGTAACAATTCTAACAAAATACAAAATTTAAATTCACTTCTTCCCAGTTCGAAAGTGGACATAACTGTCGCATTTGAGGTTTACCATCACTTTCTTGAGGCGCAGGCATTTAAAGCACACTCTGCATATGCATATCCTAGGTGTTAATTCTATATAATTTAGTATTACAAAATAAATTACTAAAGTATTGATTGAGTGAATGGTTGAATTTGTGACCGAGTTTTAGTTTTTTTGTTTTTATAAATTTTTATATACATACATATAAA
>NW_027109400.1:701891-707894 GCF_000696795.3 Halyomorpha halys
TTTTTGAAGGCATATTATGTGTTTATAGGCCTAGAGTGTTTATCCAGCCTCGTAAGAAGAATCAACAATCATTAAGTTTTAATCGTTACCTTTGTTTGTAAGGGGACGAACAATAAATATAGTTTTTAAAAACATATAAAGATAAGATTCTGAAAGCAAATTAAAAATGATAACAAGAATTCTGTAATACCAGCCTATTTATATTAGATTTCAAAAATTTTCTTTATTTAACGTGATTTTTATATTTATGAAAGGAGAGATCTAGTGATTATTGCCAAATAAATATTACCCCAACTAATATTATTACTGAATTAACTCCTGTAAACAAAAATTTTGGTTGGAATAAAATTTGTTTTTATTCGTTTCTAATAGATGTCTTCCTAATAAAAATCATCAGCGAAAGCATTAGTATATCATTTATTTATAATTCGTTCGTAGACTTTAGCTAATAAATCAATAAAATAAATATAAATTTAGTGGAGGTTCTGCGGCGACTACTGACAGCTGTCGCAGCAACTAACATCTTATAAACCGACATTTGTTGTCGTGATATCAGGATTTACTTGATATTTGGTTGTACTATCAACTATCTACGAACTTGCGCGAGAAATATCTCAGGTGAATCCTAGGATTTAGAAGAAAACAGTTAATAATTAGCCAAGCAAAATATTGGCAATAAAAATATCTGTTACTTTTTAGATTTATCTACTTTGTATTGTTGATAAGAGCAAAAGTGTCACCTAGTGCATAAAGTTCTTGTTACAATGGAAACAGAAAAAAAAGGATAAAAGGTTTATATTTTTGATTTTATAATTCCTAGGAATTTGATTATTTTTTATATATTGATGATGTTGAGGTGAAAAGAGTAGTATTATCAATACTCTATATTTACTTTTAAAACGTTATGGTTATTCATCCAATCTTCTAGTACTGTTATTCCTACAATTTTAACATTTTAACATTTATCAACAATATATGATTAAAAAATATACTGGATATAATTATAGTCAAACATATCCATTTCCTTTTGGAAATTTCGTCATCATAGTAACATAATTAAATCTAACACACCATTGCTTAAACAATTTTATTTACAGAGCATTCATCTGTCCCTTTAGCAGAAATCAATGTTAAGTTATTCAAGGTATTATCTCTTTGGACTTGTCAATATACTAGTGTGCTGTTTGTCTACCTCCATATCGTCCCACTAAAAGAATAGATGAATGTACTAGTAGAGAATGACATTTTTTAATTATGTACATACATTATTGATAAATGTCGGAATAATTGTATTAGAATAAGGGGAAGTATGGGTAAATATACAGTATTGATAATATTCTAAAAGAAATCATTTTTACCTCAGCATCTTCAATACTAAAAGCTTCTTCAATTGTGTGACAGTTTACAGTCATTGCAGCAAATGTCGTAGCCATTGCATGGCCTATACTGCATGATAGTTGCCATCATGGACAGAATTTATCGTAGCGGCAAACCTATGGCTCAAGATTAAGCCAAATAATTAAGATAACATAAAGCTACTGTCTCTTTATAAACCTTAACAGTAAACTGTCGCACCACATTAACTGTAATGGCGATCGAACAGGAAAACGCTATTATCATGAATTATTCCTTTGTTTATATTTAAATACTTCATAATGTATGTGTATGTATTTTTGTGAAAGATTTAAGAAAATAATGTATATGTAACTAACCACAACTTATAATAAATTGCAAAGATAAAATAAAATAATAAATTTTTGTGAGGAAGAACCACGAAGTTAATGAAAAATAGATCAAAACAAAGAACATACTGCTGCGGAAAAGGATGCACAAAGAAAAAGGAACTATCGAATTACGTGCTGGACAATACAATTTATTTAATAAATAAAATCCAAATTATCATTAATATACTCAATCATAAATAATAAATATGTACAAATTATAAATCCAATTATAATTTATTTGGTCTTACTAGGTTAAAATAAAACCGATTATTACTTACATAAAAAAACTTAACATAAATTTCACAATTGTCCTTTTCATTTTTAATACAAAACTACAAAAATAGTTCCATCATGAACTACAGAGCCTTAAAGCCTCACTTGAGCGGTATTCTTCTGAGGCTGAATGGGCCCGTGCTCTTTCGTCCTTAGACCAATCATCTGAAGAGTGGATGAAAAGAATGAGTTTCTACCAATTGTCAATTGGCTTAGATATGGGTGTATTATCAACAGCAATTGGCTAACAGGTCCACACAATACCGCTAAAGTGGTCTAGGTTGTTTAATCTACCTTTCATAGGCACTGGAATAATATAAAGATTAGAGTACCCAACCTACAGAAGAATGAGTGACGATTTATCTTCTTAAATATTTATTTGCCATCTTCGAGTTCTTATGACGGTTTCTTTTATATGGACGAGTATACTCGTAAGGCTTACAACAGCCTTGGGCACATTTATAAAAAATATTACACGAATAAATTACAAAATAATGATTAGTTTCTCGAATAAATAAATTACTTAGGTATGAGTATTAATACTTAAGATACACCAATTCACATACACTTATTATTTATATAAACAAAAAATAGGAAAAAAAATAAACCTTACCTAACACTATAAGGAATTAAGAGGCTAAGGTTCAATGTCCGGTAATGACGCAATGTTTCATGACTAACCATCATAAAAGTTAATTTGGTCGGCAACAACGCTTTAAAGCTATTTTCCTCAAGTCCAAATAAGGGTTAGATACCCACCTTATAAAGGCTGGATCTTCTTCAGTCTCTCGCTGTAAACTTAACAGTGATATACCCATCAATAGGGTTTAAACTTATTTGCGAGAAAATTATGAATTATTTTTAAATTATTATTTATCAATTTAAAAAAACATAACGTTATTCTGGAAAATTTTAGTCTTTCTAATCAAAATTGCCTTAAATTGGAAAACGACGTGATTCAATTTCAGTCGCTTTTTAAATATTGCTCGATTAAACTATCTTAACGTCTCCTCTTCTTGTTTTAAGCAAATATTTCAAAAGTGATATAGGACCGTCGCTCCTTGGGGGTCTAAGTCTTTATTCTTTTTTTTTTGTTTGTTTTTTATAATTTATTTATTGTTATTTACAACTGTATACATATATACACATCAAGTAAATTTACTATAAGTGATATTATAACATGATACAAACATGTGGAGAATCTACCCATTGATAGAACTCCAAAAACAATTCTAAAAAAGAAGATCTCGTGGCCATCTTCTCTTTATTCTTGAAATCGTAATAAACATGATATGTTCATTGTTGTAATAATGCCATTAACTCGAAAGATATAGCATTATGACATACATGATTTATTGTACAATACTTACATGACAGAACTTCCTAACGGAACACAAACAATTGTAACTAAGTTAAGTGTGTTTTATTAAATGCGGAGAATTGTTACGCAACATAATCCCATTTTGTATGTAGTATAGGGAGGAATTATGATTAGAAGGACCGTCGCTCTTTAGGGATTTTAGTTGGGCGGGTCCGGCCGAGAAGGACTGCCTTTGTTTGTGTTTGAAGGATCTTAATTGAACATTAAAACTTTTCTTTTAATTCAGAGATTTCTATCGTTTCTGAACATTTTGAATCATTATTTCTACTTAAAGTATAATCTATTATCGCTTACGTCCGTGGGAAAAGGCGTACAAAGAACTTTAACTTCCAAGCTTATTTTTCAACAATAGTGGAAATATTTATCACAATACTGACTCATTTTTTTCTCAACCAGCATTACATATTAAACATTTATCTCTTTCTGAATATTACATTTAACATTTCTACCACTCACACAGAGAACATTCCCCAATTCTTAGTCTACATTTTCAAACTAACTAAGTACCATTAACATATACGTTAGGTAATTGTACTTATGTTAAAGATCTACGAACAAAGTGATATGAGAGTTGCTAGACTCACTGGAACTACGTAGTTTCCTTTATTCAATGAAGTGACCTGGATGGATCACATCGTTGGAGATTTTTATTTTAGCGCAAATCATATTGTATCATATCATATAAAACAGAAAGTTGAGATTTATTTATTTCTCTTCTTATTTTATTTGTTTATTTTTTATATTTATTTACTTATTTTATTTAAATTTTATTAAACAATTATCACTATTACCCATTGCGAAAATTTGTGGGAGATTGTAATATTTTCAATAAATAAAAGTTTTCAATTTCTAAAAAAAAAAAAAAGGTTTCACCAAAATAATTTTCATTTAAATAGGTAATATCACCTCCGTAGTCATTTTGCCTTTTAAAGCATGTCAGTTTGTAAATTGATTTGAAATTTAAATAAATTCAATCTTGAATTTATCAGAATCGTATTACACAGGAATACAGAAAAATTGCAAACCCCTAATTGTTTTTAATGAAGACCTACACTGAAATAAAATAAAAATAAAAATAAAATAAAACTACTTTTTTCCTCTTACTTGACTTTAGATAAACACGACAAATGGAATATTTCTATTCAAGATCATCTCATCTATCAGATGAGATAATTTTATTCAATTTTTAGAAAAATATTCCATAGCTTGTTCATTAATTCATTAAACTCATGTTAGTAAATGGGTTGTAAATCAAAGGCCAGCCAGGTTTGAGGTTAAATTAGATTTCGGGTAATTGCTCGAATTTCAAATAAAACTAATCCCTGTTATACATTTTTATCTTTTGATGACACCATAAATTATCTAGATGAATGAAAAGAACAACCTTTTTTTCGTAGCTAATTACTCCGTAAGTCGATTTTACACAAATGAGCTAATTTTTTTATTGGCCTAGCTAACTCGCCTTAAATTCTCTAGTTTAATATTTTGAACATAATATCATCGAGTTACTATACAGACCTTGGTTCAGATTAAATATTTGATTTTAAATAGCTTATTTTTGCAAAACCGACTTCTAGAATAATGAGATAAGGACAATTTTTTTTTTTATCTTTTATACAACTAGGTCTTTAGTGGTGTAATCAAGAAGATTGAGAAGTAAAATGGGGTTTAAAAACTAAAAAAGATTTTATGAACTGAACCATTAGTCAAAATGGAATCTATAGATTTTAAGCAATCCTCTATATTCTATAAGCTATCGATAAGTTTATAACGTCGATATCCTTATTCTATGTGTTGCTAAAGCATAATGTGTTGCTAAGGCTCTTCACACAAGAGCTACATAGCTGTATCGTGTTACAACCACATGATGGTCCCAGCTGTCTAGGAGGCGAAACAGTAAGCAGCCGAATCGATAACAAAAAAAAAATGTTTTCTTGAAACGTTTATGATCTATCTATTCTCGAAATATTACTTTATTGATTGTTACTTTTTTGTAAGTAATGGGGTGCATAAAAAAAAAAAATGACCGCTTTCAAACCAGATATTTTTACTATTATTTCTTTGATATAAAATACAATTAATATTTAGAGTATAGTCCATTTTTATCTACCGTCATTAGCCATCTGTTAGCCAATTGCTCGATCCCACGCTTAGGGATGGCTATCAAAGAACTATTGGACCGCAATTTCAACTTCCGCAAAATTATCAATTTTTTTCTCCTAAAGGAAATGGGCCATGGATTGAACTAATTATCCGATTGTGCGAGGTCTGGACTGTGGTGGATGAGGCAGGAGTTCGAATCCATGAAGATCTTTAGACTTTTCTTTGGTTCGAGGGAAAGTGATTACTAATTGCTGAGGAATAAGTTTTTGAGGGACCAGGCTAAACTCTACCTATTTACGGAGCACAGGAAAAATATGTATACCATTGGAAAGTTTCTGTCAAGTCAAGTTGAAATATTTATGTGTAAATATAAAAATGTTTAGGTAAGAATATGGAATTTTAAATAATAAAAACGTAAAAAATTTAAAAGCATATAAATTTGAAACATTAAGACTTTTAAAAAATGGAGAAATTCAACTTAGAAAAAGCCTGAAAATATACAAAATATTAAATATAATATAT
>NW_027109400.1:707944-727163 GCF_000696795.3 Halyomorpha halys
AATTTTTAGAAAAATATTCCATAGCTTGTTCATTAATTCATTAAACTCATGTTAGTAAATGGGTTGTAAATCAAAGGCCAGCCAGGTTTGAGGTTAAATTAGATTTCGGGTAATTGCTCGAATTTCAAATAAAACTAATCTCTGTTATACATTTTTATCTTTTGATGACACCATAAATTATCTAGATGAATGAAAAGAACAACCTTTTTTTCGTAGCTAATTACTCCGTAAGTCGATTTTACACAAATGAGCTAATTTTTTTATTGGCCTAGCTAACTCGCCTTAAATTCTCTAGTTTAATATTTTGAACATAATATCATCGAGTTACTATACAGACCTTGGTTCAGATTAAATATTTGATTTTAAATAGCTTATTTTTGCAAAACCGACTTCTAGAATAATGAGATAAGGACAATTTTTTTTTTTATCTTTTATACAACTAGGTCTTTAGTGGTGTAATCAAGAAGATTGAGAAGTAAAATGGGGTTTAAAAACTAAAAAAGATTTTATGAACTGAACCATTAGTCAAAATGGAATCTATATATTTTAAGCAATCCTCTATATTCTATAAGCTATCGATAAGTTTATAACGTTGATATTCTTATTCTATGTGTTGCTAAAGCATAATGTGTTGCTAAGGCTCTTCACACAAGAGCTACATAGCTGTATCGTGTTACGAGCACATGATGGTCCCAGCTGTCTAGGAGGTGAAACAGTAAGCAGCCGAATCGATAACAAAAAAAAATGTTTTCTTGAAACGTTTAAGATCTATCTATTCTCGAAATATCACTTTATTGATTACTTTTGTAAGTAATGGGGTGTATAAAAAAAAAAAAAAAAATTACCGCATTCAAACCAGATATTTTTACTATTATTTCTTTGATATAAAATACAATTATAGTTAGAGTATAGTCCATTTTTATCTACCGTTATTAGCCATCTGTTAGCCAATTGCTCGATCCCACGCTTTGGGATGGCTATCAAAGAACTCTTGGACCGCAATTTCAACTTCCACAAAATTATCAATTTTTTTCTCTTAAAGGAAATGGGCCATGGATTGAACTAATTAGTGATCCGATTGTGCGAGGTCTGGACTGTGGTGTATGAGGCAGGAGTTCGAATCCACCAAGTTCTTTGAACTTTTCTTTGGTTCGACGGGAAGTGACTGCTGAGGAATAAGTTTGTGAGGGACCAGGGTAAACTCTACCTATTTTCAGTTTTAATTTTTTTTTTTTAATTTTAAAACAAATAAGGAAAGATCATGAATCTTATAGTTGCCAGCCAAATTACAAACTTTCGACTTTTTTGAAATTAATTCAAAATGCATGTATTAACATTAAAATATGTTGTAACTTTTTATAAAAAAAATTAATTTTATTGAGAATATAGACTTAAACTGTGTGTTAAAAAAGTTGGCAATGTCAAGACTGACACAAAATATGTTCAAAGTTTCTAGTTTTCCTAACTACTTGATTTATTGATCGGGTGGATTTTCCCGAGTGGAAAACTCTAGTTTTGAGCGTGTTTAAACACATAGTTTATAAAAAAAACAATTTCATCTATAATAAATTTAGTTTTGTTGGTTTATGTTTTTAAGTTGAAATGTGGTCGTTAAAAAACTTCTATAATGTAAATAAAGAATATAAAAAAAGAAGTGAATTATCATTTGCATTTGGTTGAGTAAAAACTTAAAACACTTTTCGGTACCTTGGTCGAAGGGAATTAGTGTCCTTGGATCGAGACGATTAAGCAATTCAAGTGCTAAAGGGGTGATGCGGTCTTTATCAGCGACTGTCAGTGACTAATACAATTTATAACAATGAGCTCTTGAAAAGAGGGTTCTTTATAATTGTTGAATCATAAAATTGTGTGTGTGGTACGAGACTCATTTATATAAATTAAATAAAATTACCAACTATTTCTAAAACTAAGAAACGACTAAGGAAATTTGGAAAAAAAAAGGTAGCCAGAAGGTTAGAGTGTCAAACAATTACTTAATAGTCTTAGGTCTTAGTTTAAAACAAAAAGTATATACACATTTATACAAGATAATATTATTAATGTATACAATTTAAAGTTATTATCACACGAATAGAGTTCAATATTATTCTCACAAATCGATGTATTTGTAAGACTAATTTAATTGTTTATATTAATTATAAATATATCGATAAGTATGCCCATAATAAAGAAAAAATTATTCAGGTATGATTTTCGATCCCGGAACGTGAATATGGCATGTCAATGTAACATAGCACGTTGAAGTGCTCTGGTATCCTGGTATTGCAGGTACTGTATAGTTTCTGCTCAATTTCCATTTCAATGTTACAATAAAAAAATTATTATTAGAGCATAATTAACTTAAACAATGACTTAATACATTGGACGAAATAATTAACTGATAAATTAAAGTATATATAAACAGTATGTTGAAAGTGAGTAGAAAAAGGGGGGAAGGGAAAGAAAGGAGATGGAGAGGTTAATTAAAAGTGTCTTTATATAATAAGATAAAAAAAAATGAATCATAAAATCTGTAGCGCTACAACATATGAAGGGTCAGGGGTCCAGTATTTTGTAAGGAAGTACTGCTACTAGATCAACGGTTGTGCAAGGAGGTGATATGGTCAGAATCACGCTCGACCGCCAGATTTTTAACCAATTAAGGGTACCCAATTTAAGAGGCTGGGTGTTCACCAGGATGGCTCCAGAACCCATAGCAGTTGACTAATGGAACAGAAAACAATTTTCTGCCCAGCCGGATTCGAATTCGGGTCCTTGGAGTTAGTAGCCACGCGCCTTACCCTGAACCTGATGTGGTCAAATTCTTGAGATTAAAGGTCTAAAGGTTGAAAGGAGCCGGTCATGTAGCGAGAACGAGCGATGACATGATCACCAAGAAGATTTAATAAATTCAATAATTATTACATTCTTTTGTGTTCTTCTTATTTAATATGCCATAGATAGTGATATATAAGCAATAGTACTTTTTAAAGCTTTCAAATTAATTTAAAAAATCCCAATCGAGTCCGACAATTCATCAGCTTTTTTTAAGTAAAACAAATCAATTCATAACTATAAGTACCCTCGGTCGATAACCTTTATCTTACATCATAAGATTGAATTTGTTCAAGTCTCATCCTTTACCTAGATTCGGGTAGGTGCTATTTTCGGCAAATGCCGTGAATAAGGATAACTCCTTAAATAATAATAGAAATAGGCGTACGATCGGATGACAACCTACACAAGATGGTAGCCGAAAAAATTCGGAAATATCAGGATCTTGAAGAGAAATTAAAACAATTGTATAAGTTTGATTATCTCCATGGTCTGATCCCGGAGAAGACACTGGAGAGCATTAAGGACCTGGATCTGTTCTTAAATATTCTGGAAATAATGCTGTGTTGCTCAGTACCGCGAGCATGGTCAGAAAATTCATTAATATTAAAGATTAATTTTTTCTAGCCTCATCCTTGACTGGATAGGTGCTACTTCCGGTAAAAACCGAAAATAAGGAAAATTCCTAATAATAATAATAATTATCATATATTAATTAACATAATATTCTTTGATTCAAGCCATGTTATTGAAATTATTTCTATTAGTGAGTACAGAGAACTATTATTTTAAACAAAAAAGTTAAATCTTTATGTACACATTACCCTAAAGTTGATTATTGAATTAGTATTCTAAGAATGACTAGTGGGTTTCTTCCGTGCCATTCATGATAAGATGACTGGCATGACGGTCTGAAGTAAGAGCTAAATTTAGCTAATGCAGTTGAGGAGATGCAGAGATCGCAAACACAATAGTGCTCCAGGTTTTGACTTAGTCTTGGGAAACATTCGTTTGGTATCTCGGTCCAAGAGATGGATGGAAAATATTTTTATAATTTCGAGCTAAAACGTTTTTGGAAGACTTCTTAATATCAAGTTTTACAATTTTTGTGTTATAATCATTATGTTCTCACTAATAAGGAAAAAGGTGATATATGAAGAGCTATGTTTTAGTGTATGAACTGAAGCGCGAACTCAGCAATCGTTTCCCGTTGAAACTGAACGAAATCTTTCTCTAGCAAGGCTCATGGATTCATAAAGTAACATGGAAGCTATAAAGCTAAGATAAAAAAAAATTATACATCAAAAGGTGATATTTCGCTCACAGATAAATGATGAAATTAATGTTATAAAATATTTAGCTGTAAGTTATCCTTATAATCCTGACGATGGGGGTAGAGCACCAAAGCGTTGATTAAATAACAAAATAAATGATTTTTAATTATATTATTTCAATTTCTTGAGACAAGGTAATTATTTATTAAATAAATCAAAACTTGTATCCTTTATTGTCTCAACGCTCAAAATTCCATTTTTAAATTGTCCAGCAATCTATATAGGTGAAACTAAGCAAATGTTGGGGGATAGAATATATCAACACAAAAATGATACAAGAAATAAAGAAAAGGATCCAAATAAAACAGCACTAGTACAGCATACAGTCAAAAATTAACATAATTTTGATTTTGATAATTTTGTTAATTTTGATAACACCATAATTTTTTAAACAATTTGTACAAAAGAAAAATACTTGAGTCAATTTATATATCAGAGAACATCAATTACACAGTTAATTTTGAAACAGATACTAGGAATTTAAACGAACATTATGCAGAGATTTTAAGCAAAATAAATTTATAAAAATAAATGGAGAAATTTGTTACTATTTACAATTAATTTTAATATGGAAATTTGAGAATTAGAATAAATACCAAATTTAGATGAATTTTAAATTCATTTTAAAACAAGGCTGACCTGTGTGAGTGGGAGGTTATAAATGGTTTGTGGATATGGTAGTGATTTTGTGTGGATAATTTTAATATAAGAAGAATTAGACATTTATGATTTTAAATTTTAAAAAATAGGTAACTAAGCTTTGGCAAGCTTATTAATAATAAATATGACTCTCTAATAATTGACTTTTTAAATAGGTTTATAATTAATGAATGACCTGGGCAGAATAGCCTGCAAAAGTAATTCTAAATTTAATGTGAGGAAGAATTTATAATTGAAGGTATGTTATATTATTGGTGATAATGTTGTTGTTATAAGTATTAAAAATGAATATATAATATAAGCTGTTAAATATTTAGATGTCCTTGAGGATGGCTAAAATGGCCGAAACGTTGGACTGGTGAAAAATAAAAAGTTTGAGACAAAAAAGGATACAAGTTTTGATTTATTTAATAAAAAAATAAATGATGATTAATAATTGATTTCACAAAACCCCTAAGAATCATATTAATGGACTGGTCTTTTATAAACCTTTTTCACACAGTCTCTATGATCACATCACAGTCCTGACATTTGATTGTAAATACCAATTACATACTTGTTAATGACAGGTTCTCAAAAACTATATGTTTTAATTAATAATTTTAAAAAATTAAAAATATGTGTCGTGGGTTCGATGGATCCTAAAATATGTAAAGTCAAGTCGAATCAAATGCCACAACCAATCACCATACTCTCCTTCGGTAGATCCATAGTAACTACGGTAGCTGAATAATGGTATGTACTTTTTAAGCACCTTAAACTCTCTGAGAACATCATCAAAACTAATATCGAAAAATAAAAACGAATTGTTTCGTACTGATTCAAAGGTATTGTGAAACACTAATAATAACAGTATGAAATCCACCTTTTTGGTAGGTAAGGAATGGAGTTCAGTTCAATGGAATCCTATCATATGCATTCAATCTCCTATGGTTTATCTTCTATAAGGCTTGATAAGAGCATATGCTTACTAATCAGTTGCTTTAGATTTTCTCATGAACGCCGCCAAGCAAGTTTTAAGTATTTATGAAATATGATTTCTAGAAAAAAAGGAAAAGTTTGAGTCAGTGGTATATATACACGTATGAGGAATGACATGAACTGCTCCATAACAACAGGTATTCATTTACTTTGCAAAAAAAAAAAAAAATGAATAAATAAAATAGTTAAAACATTAAAACAAACGTGCAACAAATTTCTGTGGTTCATCCGTCTTCTAACTATTCCAGAATTTCATACCATTAATTTATTGCTTTGACATTACTTCACTAACCGTAGTTCCTATTCTCTGAGCGTCAAAAATCCTCCTTCACCATCTATCTAAATCCGAACCTATAAAATATAAAGCTGATGTGGAATTTCTCAACGCTTATATTAACTAGTGATAATATAAGAATAATAATAACTTTTATTAAAAAAAAAAATTGCAAATACATAAAAATAAAAATACAATAAGTATCGGAAAGAAAAACAAACACAAAAGTACTAAAACAAAATATCACATTGCCGGAGGTCGATTAAAAACCTTATACATACGTCCAAAATTTACAAAAAGTTTTACACCAAATAAAATGTATATACACATACATATATGTGGAAAAGAATATTTGAAAAATTTATAAATATTTCTTTATAAATACCTCAAATTCATATAGGCAGTACGACGAGATTGTTTTTTAGGAGCTATGGAATTCTATAGTATTCTCACTATATAGTGATTAATTCTCATATAATTCAACCATTAGTTGAATGTACTCAAATTAGAGCAAAATTCAGATTGGGATTAGAGCGGTGGGAATACTTTATTTTCAAGCCATGCTTCTCCTATTAATGGTTAACCCTTCGTGACCTAACGGCTAGATCAACTATATACATAGCATACTTGTCGATCTATTGCAAAATATAATATAAACACCTTTTTTTATATTCAATTTAAATATAATAAAGCTTTTATTTATAATCAAAAGTTTATATTAATGTAAATTTTATATTGATAATACAAACAAAAATAATTTAATTTATAATCTTAACACTTTCTTGAGACTGGTAAATTTTTTAAAAAAATGAATAATATAATTACTATCCATTTTAGTCTCAAAAAGTTTTATTTTTCTTATAAGTCCGACGTTTCGGCCAATTCGGGACAATCTACTTAATACAATTTTGAAATTATATAATTTAAAAGGTCTAACTTCATGCAGGCTATTCTGCTCAGGTCAAAACATCAATTTCTAATTAGTCAATATTCACTTAAAACAAAATCAAAATCATTTATCACAGACACTATTCCTTAAAAACTTTATCACAACAATCTTGTTGATTTTGTTTTAAGTGTCAATATTGACTAATTAGAAATTGATGTTTTGACCTGGGCAGAATAGCCTGCATGAAGTTAGAGCTTTTAAATTATATAATTTCAAAATTGTATTAAGTAGATTGTCCCGAATTGCCCGAAACGTCGGAATTATAAGAAAAATAAAAGGTTTTGAGACTAAAATCGATAGAAATTATATAATTTATTTTAAATACAACAAAAATAATATTTATCAGAAAACGTTGTAAATCGGGAATGTATCTACAGTCAATTGTTGTACCGACCTTCCATTTTTTGTTAAGAAGTGATTTTCCGAAGAAATGAATGGAACGATAATAATGGCATACTATACTCCAGTAAGCACACACACTCTTTGTGAGTTATTCTTAGAAATTTTGTTTACTTGTATAATGTCATGAAACATATACACTACTTAGATGACATTAATTGTTTTTCAACAATATTTATATTTTATAAAATAATTTGAATGATAAAATATATACATTGATACACTGGTAAGAATCATATATATTGATAATGAAAATCAATATATATACATAATATTAATTATGACCTATAATCTAATGAATAATTTCCTGCATGAATTATAATAATTTCATAATCATGAGAGATAGTTGACCGTGGATGACTTGTAAGAGGAAAATATGGTTGGGGGAGTGCGGTCAAAATAAAACACAAATAAGTTGAAGTAACTTATTTAATCGTCCCAACGTTTCGGCCAGAATTTCTAGCCTTCATCTGGGCTAAGAACAGAACAAGATAACAACCAATATATATTCATATTTCTTTGCATTATATAACTTCATTTTTATTTTATTTCCTAATTATGTTATTTTACCTACTTATTCAATTACCTATGTATACATTTTATTTTCCACTTCTTTCCTCACTTTATTTTATTACTTCCATTCTGTACATTTATTTACCTTATATCATTCTGTTTATATTTTATTTTTTATTTTCTGTATTCACTGGTAATCATGTTCTGTTCTTAGCCCTGATAAAGGCTAGAAATTCTGGCCGAAACGTTGGCACGATTTTCAAAATTAAATTTATGACAATAAAAATGCATGCACTTTTTTCCAACTACTAATTTATCCCTTGCTGGAGATTAGATCGATTATAGAAGGAGAATATATAATGAAATCTGGTTCCGAGTTAACGACAGTAGTAAGATAGAACACATTAGATAAATTAGAGGTCACTGAAATCAAAGAAAAAAAATCAATTTCAAAGAAAACAATGCAACGTTAAGAACATTAATAAAACTGTCTTTAAGGATTAAAGTAAATCCGTACATCCAGAGTTTTCAAACTTTTACAAATTAAACAAGAAATAAAAAAAATAAATCATGCTGAATGGAATTCAATGAAAATTCGTTGTGATTGAAGAAAACAAGAATAAAAAATTGTGAAAACATTATTGAAAAATTTAGTGCGTCTAGAAATATTAAAATTTGAAGTTATAAAACGTATGTACAAAATTCTGAAACCTTTTATTTTTGTTATTGGGCTCCTTACTGTTTTTGTTTTATTAAAAACGTGTTAACTCTCTGCTTACAGACGTAGTTTGAAGGTCAAGTGTAGTTACAAAGAAACCAAAAACAAATAAATGTTATGTTGTCAAAAAATAAATAAATAAAGTTTATTAAAGTTGTCAAATGACAATGAATTATGATTGGATGCATTAGACAGGTGAAGCCCAGGCTGCTGCAGGACATCCTGTTATAAGTTCTATGTTTATCAGTTCTTTTATTGTCACTCTAAAATTTTATTTTATCTTAATTTCTTTGTTTTTCTCTCTATATTTTTCTTAAATTTACTTCTTTTTTTCCATTAGAAGTCTATTATTTATTTTGTTAAATCCATAAATGTCAATGTTTTTGTTATTAACTATATTTTAATTTTTTATTAAGAATTATTATTTTAATCTATTTATTTTATCTTAATTTTTTTTATTTATGACATTCTATATATTTAGGGGAGTCTTTTGTATGAGACTATATCCCCCATAGTCAATTGTTAAAAAAAAAAAATGTACCTCTTACATTAACCAAGTAAGGCCCACCAAGCTTATCTGGTATTAAATAAATAAATAAATAAAAAGCAGGTGAAGATGCCCATACTTGACAGAAAATAAAGAAATAATAACCAAATAAAAGTAAGACAATATTTCGGGAAACACGTTCATTACGCTCTTCCTGTATTTATGATATTCACGAGTACTTTAAAAAAAAAAAAAATCAAAAATGACTACTGTCTGCTGAAATAAATCAGAATCTAAAATATATAAAAACAATTGATATTAAAAAAACTCCATACGTTTTACGATCAGTGCATATTTACCGTAAAAATAAAATAGGGCTAGATGAATTAGTAGAGCAGACAACATGCCGGATGGTGGCTGGGCACAGACTAGCCTACAGATAGATTTACTGGACCCGTGGAGGGGCGGTTGGCTTAATTACCTTATTGTCCGTGTGCAGGCACCTATATGCCAGTAAGCTACTCGACCAATTTAGCGGTCCAGTATTGACAGATATACTTGTGACAGTTCATAATTAAAGAGGTGACTCTTCGTCACTATTTACTTAGAATTGTCCTACGTATTACATTACCATTATATTTACTTGTGATCGTCATTAATTTTACTTCATTATCACCACAGTGCCGATGACACTGGCCTATTATCAGCGAACAATGGCCCTTCTAATGTATTCTGAAACCTCCCTTCCCACATCACCAACCTTAAAAAATGTGTCAAAACTTTAGGATTAAAATAAATTCAACCACAATTACTCCTCGTCGTAAACCCATGACTTCCTACCCCACAGAATGTTTTCTTGTCGAACAGATTCGTTACACAAGACTACATCTAGTCCAACGACTGACTTGGAATTGTCTTACAAGACTGAAAGTGAACGCTCGTCCATTCTACTCGTATTACAACATTACGAGACGAACGGTCCAACTTATTACAAAAGACTCATTTATATGGCTATAATAAGGCCTATCTGGACTTGAAGAGTTGAGATTTGGGCTTCACTAAACCAGAGAATTCCTCTCGCATACAATTCTTACAATCCTAAATCCTTCTTAAAATCCTTGATCCCCCTGACTTTATCCCAGATCAAGTCATACACCAGGATTTCAATGTTTCATGTGTTGCCGATTAGGTCAGAACCAGATACCGTTCCTTCCATAATAAACTCAACCACCCAAATCCACTTGTTTCTAACCTGGCTTCTCCTTCATTACCTGATAATCCTGCGGGTAGTGAGTATGGATGAAATCAATCTCTTATGCTGCATTTGATGCTTTTAAGGAGGGGACTGAGGAATGGAAATATGACGTATGTAGATGGGAAAAAGCGGTCTTATGTCTGCTGTCCGATAACGGGGCTCACCAGTTTTCTTATAATAAGTAGTAAGATAGTCCTCAGTCAACATTGTTTGTGTGTGTTTGCCACCTTTGTAGGCGTCCTTTTGGTGTTAATGTCTGAATTTGTGGGTTAGTGAAGAATTTTAGTCAGTGGTAGAGTCGGTACTTCGCCGTCGAGCAGGTAAAGTACAAGTTTATGTTGCTATTTAATATATGTAAGTCCAGCGCAATGCAGTCGACGAATCATCGAATCAAAACTGCCACGTGGACTGGGGATTGACGATTTGACCGATACAACGGGTTCGCTCTGTGCCGGATGATGTGGGTGTTTGGGTGAACTAAGCTCGATAGATTTCTTGTTTTGAATATATAATACTAAAAATTAAATAAAATAAATACATCTGTACCGCTACAACCCATAAAGTTTCAGGGGTGCAGTACTTTGTAAGAACGTTTGTGAAAGGAGATGATTTGGTCAGTATCATGTTCGACCGCCAATTTTTTACCCGATTAAGGGTATCCATTTCATGAGGCTAGGTGGACCTCTGAGGGCTCCCGAACCCACAGAGCTGACTCACGGCAAAAATAAAACAGAAAATAATGATCTACCACAGCCAGATTCGAACAAGGGTCCATGGATATATTATTTCAATATATAATTTATAATTACGTACTTATTTCACAACTCTGAGAATAAATCTATTCATATTCAGACCTTTGGTTGAGTGAGCAGGAAACATGCTCATATACTAAGCATTTAATCCTGGTAACATGATTATTACTTCCCATAAACATGAGCTACTGCTGTAATGTATATCGATAAATTAATGGCAAACTACATTTAATTTATGGTCAGGTAAATCAATTAGCTACAGTTTATACTTGAATTGTGCTATATCCATATGTAAAATCGATTAACGTAACTTTTATTATACTCACATAAAAGTACTGCTATCCAGTTATCTCCCGTTCATGCTACGAGTCATGGATTTATTACTATCAAAGTTCATACTCCTTTGAAAGAAATCAGGAAGCTCAAGACATTATAAACAGTTTATTGGGGTTGATAACAGCAGTGAGTTTTAAAATATTTTTTTTTAGTTGTAACTTTTCCTGTCCTTACTTTTCTTCCTTTCCACTCCCCAAAATGAAGGATGATTTACCAAAATAAGGTCGAAGATAGGAATATCTTTTGGGATAAGCATTTTAAATTCTCGAGCTTGAAGATTAGGGACCACACTCTAAGAGAATGGCAACTCTGCTGCTGATGTGCATATGCGGGTCTGACTGCTGAGTTTGAGGCCTTCATTAGTCCGGGAACTAGCAATTTTTTAATTGGCTCATGAAGAGTAGAAAGTTTGGATATGAGTGAATTTGGTGTGTACATACTTTTGAAAATTTACCACCACATTCTCATACGCAGTACAAGAAATTTTACTTAAAACTGTAATACTTATACTACTATTTTAAATCTAACTATCCTCTTGTACTCTCGCCAACTATTACAGGCCTTGCTATTCATGCACTACATTCTGTTTAATAGATGAACATAAATGGCTGCACTAGATACGATACCACTTCTATGACTTCAGTAAAAGTAAAGTAACCTTATTAGTGAGCACTGGTACAAAACAGAGACTGGTGGCTTGGACCGAGGGACTCGATTCTTCAGGTTGTAGCACCGTCGGAGAGCAAGATAGCGTCTGTCAAATAGTACAAGAGCCGGGAAGAAAAAAAGGCAGTTATCTCACCCCAATGTTTGATTACTTTAATGAAAACTATGTATAATTACTAGTCAAAATTGATGAGTCTGCCAACTATAGGTAGGAGGAATAAAAAATGGCGGCTGTTTCAAAACCTTAAAAAACACTAATTTTTCATTTGGAGCTCTATATCTTAAAAACTACCAACATCACTAGAAAACTTAAGAACATATTACTTAAAGAAGAGTAAATTTGCTGAAATATTAGCCCTAAAAGAGATATTTAAGTTCATTAGTTCTCGAGATATAGCTTTTTAAAAAGCAAAATTTCTTAAAAATATACTGTAAGATTAGTAGTTAGTTAATTTATTTTGAGAAATCTATATCTCAGGAACTATGTGACGTACTGATGTCTATTAGCACTCAAATTAAAGCTAGAATAACTGCCTTTTTTCTTCTCTTCGGCTCTTGTACTAAAATGTTTCCAACAGTATTATAACAAAACTAAGTATGCCGCTAAGTATTTTACGAGTCCACATTCAGGTAAGGAGGCATTGCTGAGAAACAAATATTCCTACTGATTCATCAGACCCCAGCTCTCGATCATGTAGCAATCATCACAGATACATTTCATTTTGCCATTACGTTTCCTAACATTGTTCTAGCGAGATGTTTGAAAAATAAGTATTCTTTCAGTAAGTTCTGTTCCAAGGTACGTATGCTTCGTCAAAACGTCAACCAAGATGAAATCCAACTGGTACTATTTGTCAACTCCAATGATGTTCTTCATCACTAATGAAGGGTGTTTTTGCAGGTCTAACAGTGTTTAGGAAATAAATCTCTGGAACCTAAAATTTGGGTCAAGACATGAGAAGATATTTGACTCTTTTAAAGACTATAGCCCCTATTGCACCCGACTGCGTGCTCAATAGTTTATTTATTTTTTATTTGAAAAATCATGAATTACTGCAAACAATTCTATATACTTAAGTTCAGCTCTTTGTATCAACATCAGTGATAAACTGTTCAAGCATTCACAAAGCAGTCGGACTTCTCATCTCATTCTTGACCCATTATAAATAATAGATCACAGGAGTAAGAGTATCCAGTGGGCCGAAGGGGCAAGGATGGTACTGGTTAGGATAATTACTAAATGTGTTGTTTTTTCACGTTATAAAGAGCACAAATCGCGATTGTGAAAACTAGGAGGTCCCTCACCTCCGGATTTTAGAAATAGTACCATTTAGAATGGATATTTCACAAGTAACAAATAAACATTACAGGTAACCTTGAAATACCAAAGGTAGTAAAAGGTAATACCCAACAAGATTTATTCCTTTTTTCACAGTAAAGCACTCACTAATTTACTGTTTCTTTTCTGTTTTAGAGGGATCGGAAAAAAAAAAATTGTGAAAACTAACTGGAAAATTTGTAGAAATTAGTTTATAGTTGGTAGAGAGTTGGTGGGGGTTCAGCAATTGTTGTAGAGATGGCACTAGATTGAATCGCGACTCAGTGCACAAAAAAGGTATAACTTTATTTTTCGTGTTTAGGGATCAATTTAATTCCACTATAGGAATCTGCAGATTATGTTTTTTACACATTTATTTTTGCAGTTCTTTAAATAGACAATAACTTGATCAGATCTTTCATAATATTAACCTGTATCGGTTGTATGTCAAGATTACAAAGCAATACATCTCCAAACTCCCAGATTTTAAGTTATTGTGCAAATTTTTTTCGGGGTTCCTGGTGGATTTGTTTTTGAGGCCTGTGTCTGATACATGTATTGCGATAGTTCACTGTCAATGCGTATACATATGACAGCTAATGCAACTGTTAGTCCACTAGCATTACTTGTACTATTAACGATCACCCCAGACCCATCCGACCGAAAAACTGTCTGGATAGATAATGCTGTCATGACTGTAACCATCAAGAAGATTTACCATGGTAGTGGCTAACACTTTTGCCGCAATAACTGAAAGTGAAAGATAGTTCACTGTTAAGGCGTATACATGTGATTGTTAAAGTAGCAGTTTACTGATTATAGTGACTTACTTGTACTATTACCGATTACGCCTAATTCAATGCGGCATTACTGTAACTATTGAATAGTTATACCGTTTTTTAATGGGTTGAATGGGTATTTTTTTGTAGTTAAGTATCCGTAATAGAGCAATTGACATCTCCAGTTATATATCACTGGCTTTTCTGAATAAATAATTATTTTAATCTCATATATGTGTAAAATAAATAATTTATAACAAAAATGTTATTCTTACAATAGTGATTTTTTTTGGCAATATTTACCATATTCAACTACAATCTATTGAGGACCACGTATAAAAAGCTAACAACAGATGAGGGTTAAAATATACAAAAAAAAATAATTTTTATAAATATATGTATGTGTGTTTCTTTTTCTACTTTAATTTCCCTTCCGGCTATTATAACAATTTATTTATAGTACTTAACAAGGTAAGTTATTATATTTTATTCTAGACCCTAAAGGGCTCTCTTTCAAAAATAATAACCGTGCTTATATTTTTACTTTCATAACACATAAGTAAGTATTGAATTTGTGCCAAATTGTTGATGTGCAGTTTTCACCGGACCAATCCGTTTTTCTAAAAACCTCGGGTACAAAACAAGGATATTTGGCCATTGGTCTGTGTCTTCTTTTCGACTTCTGACTGTTTTCTTATTATTTCACCATTATCTATCGTCTTTATTAATTAATCTTTTTTTTTTATCTTATATGCGATATAACACTCACCTCCGGACTTAAAATAGCTCTTTTTTAGAATGGATAGCTCATATATGATATTAAACATAACATGTAACCTTAAAATACCAAAGGTAGTAAAAGGTAAGACACAACACGAATTACTTTTCTTTTTCACATTAATGCACTTACTTATTCATTTTTATTTCTGTTTTAGAGGGTTCGGAAAAAAAAAAAAAAAAATTGGTCTGTGTACCCGTTCAACGATGCCCTTCAACGGAGGACCGATTATATATATTCATCTTAGATAATATAACATACATAGATATGTATGTTTGTTTCTTTTTCTCTTTTAATTACCTTTTTTAGTATTCTAGTAATTTATTATATTTATCTAGAATCTAGACTTTGCGGGACCCACATCGAGAATAATCATCTTAATTTATCGGTCATGTAACTTGACGTGTACTTGTACACAAGAGCAACCCTGAATGCTAATTTCAAGGTTTTCCTAACAATAGTTCTGAAGAAAGTTATTTTAGACCTGATTAGCATTTTCCTCAAACAACACGACACATTCATCTCCCCCTGAACGCTATTCGACGCTTCTAGCATTGACCTCGTAAAATAGTCCAAGAGCCACATGCCAGTTTAACTAGATAGATTTTTTTTTATTCGTAACATATTTTGTAGTAGTTACCATCAAGGACAATATAGTGTATCCATGATCTGGCAGCATGCATCCATCTGAAGTCGGTGGGGCACAACCTCAAAATTACATAAACACGAACTATTTTGCAGAAAATTGGCTTAAATTAATTGCATATCTACTTTTTTTTTTTTTCAATTTTTGGACTTTTTTCGTCTCATAAAATTGGACTGGCGGCCAATTTACAATGGCTTTCGAAAGCCAGACCACATAATTAGTGTTTAGAAAGGAAAATACTAAAACAATGAGAACTAAATCACGTATATGTCTAATCTATTATTTTTTTCCAGTTTTGATTCACTTTTTTGTGCTTGGCGGCCAGTTTCCGATGGCTTTCGAATACCAGACCCGACAATTCATAATTATCTAAAATATTG
Source organism: Halyomorpha halys (assembly GCF_000696795.3). Taxonomy (NCBI): domain Eukaryota; kingdom Metazoa; phylum Arthropoda; class Insecta; order Hemiptera; family Pentatomidae; genus Halyomorpha; species Halyomorpha halys. The sequence continues at coordinate 724,005 of NW_027109400.1, forward strand.
AATACAACATTCAAGAAAGAAAGAATAAAAGTAATTCCATTTACACTATTTTATACCCCAGACCAATTGTTATGTGGCAGAAAATTGGCCTAGATTAATTGCATTTTCTTTTCTCAATTTTAGGCCCATTTTTGTGTCATAAAAACTGCCCTCGCGGACAGTTTCCAATGGCGTTCGGATGCCAGACTAAATAATTCATGTTTAGGAAGGAAAATACAGAAGAAAGAAACTAAGAAATGAGATCAAAATCAAATATTTATCATGCCCATTTTGCTTTTAACTTTTCCGACCGTTGCTGCCATTTTCCGATAGCTCTTGAATGCCAAACCACATAGTTCGTATTTACGAAGGAACATAGAAAAAAAAAGGGAGATCAAAATCAAGTATATATCTTTCCTTTTATTTTTTCCAATTTCGGGTAACTTTTTTGTACCTGGCGGCCAGTATCCGATGGCTTTCGAATACCAGACCACTTAATTCGAAAAGATCTAAATTATTCAATCCATTGTTCAAGAACTTCATAAAAACAGCTACATGGCTGAAAAAAACAAAACAAGGACAACGTTTTTTTTTTCTCGGTTAGAAGCGTTGAGATTGCGGGTAATAATTCATTTAACAAACAACACTAATTCCATTTATACTGTTTTGTATTCTTCATAATACCATAAAGTCATTTGATGGATAGGAATAACAAAAAATAATTTGTTTTCGTAGTACGTTGCACTCGTCGGCTGAACTCATTAAACAAGTTAATTTTTTTTATTTAATCCGTGATCTAATCGTGTTAATTCTTTATCTCTCGGCTATTGATAACTATTTCATATCAATTGCTTTATATCCCTTTAATAGAACGCTTACTGAAAAAATTGCTGAAGAAGTATCACAATTCTTCACGCATGAGTACCATTACTGTATCGAATTACGGTCTTAACCACCATCCGCCTTGGAAGATTCACAGCTAGTAGCTGAATAGATACACAGAAATATATTGATGATCTATCTGCCCTGTCAATATAACTTTATTTATTATGCGTTTATCCACGCGTTGGTAAAGGAAGTAAGTGAAAACAGACTCAAGAAATAAATAAGTAAGATAAATGATATCCTTGTATGATGTGAGTTTCAGGCTTCTTATTATTTTTATTAGAATATCAGATTCCACAACATATTTTTGTTGCCCTGACGAAGACCTAAAATAACAATCAGAACGTCTGTAAAAATATGATGAAATACATTCTTTTTTCATCCTAACTAACCCCCGTCAGCAATATTTTTAATTTGCAATAAATAAGAAGGATAATGTAAATTGAAAGAAGAAAATTAATAAAATAAATATGTGGAAAGACAAATAACATTATGAACATTTTATAAAATGAGTACTATAAAACCTGGTAATTTTGAATGAAGTATACATAATGTGTATGAAGTGCGCCTTCAACCAAAGGCCTGGCGTTACTTTACTTTTAATTACTTTACTTTAACTTTGTGGACTGTATGAAATTAGTTGTAATGGAATAAGACATTAGGTAATGGAAAGAGGATTAATTTACAATCTAGAGCCTGATTGAACAAGAGAGAATGTGAATGTTAAATATTAAATCTATTGTAACTACTGGTAAGAAGGGTGGCCGAAAAATAACATTTATGGTTTAGGTTAATGAATTTTGATTGGGGGGCTATGAAAACTGCAGATTGATGATGATGATGGATAGCGATAGTACAAATCAAATATAGAAGGAAGGTGACTTACTCATGCATTCATGCTTCATTCCTTCATGTCCCTCCATCTACCCTCTCCTCGACTACCGGAGGGCTCTTCGAAAGTATTCTTACTCACACATGGTTTTCTTTACCAAATATGGGTGAAGAAAGAAAAATTGCCTCTGGCCAAAGCTCGCTAGCGAGCGTGTGTGTGCTTTTGTTTTTTGGGCCACACGGGGCGCTGGTGTTACAATCGCAAGTAGCCATATGCTTATAGCAGGGGTGGCCCTTCTTGTTTCAAATCTAACATATAAACGAAACAGAATGTATTGTATTAAAGTAACGTAACATAGTTTTAGTTCATCATTTTCGTTTTCTTATGTTCCATATAATTTATTTATTTCATTTTTCGAAGGAGTGTAGTATTAAAATTAGTTTCCTTATTTAACTTTACTTAAGGGACATTTGGAGTGGCATTTATAGTTCTGCTATTGATAGTTAAAGATTTTGGATAGATGGTCACCAAATATCTGAGATTTTTCTTTATCGAATCTTGACCAGGTATAAAGTTCAGTGTGAAGTGGATTCTAAAAGGTTTTTAATTGTAGTAGTTGTTCATAATGAGTTGTAGGCAGTAGTTAGGTTTTAGGTAAAGACCTGCACGTTTTAGATTTTCTAATTCATTACTTTTAAATTGTTAATCAGTTCAGAGTAATTGGTTTTTCTGACAATTTTGTAATTGGGTATCAGGTTCTGTGGCACTTGACTCATGCTCTGCCGTTTTCAGTCATTAAGAGGCGAATATGATGTGGTAAGGTGGTCTCACGAGAATTAGTAATATTGGGACGTAATCTATTATTATTCAATATGTTACCCATCGATTTTGTCAGTCCCTCAATTACAGAGTCCATCTATTGATTTCCTTGAAACAGAATTTTCAAGTCATATATTTTCTAGTTCATATCGAAAAATTACCAGTTTACTTGTTATCGTCCAGTAATCAATAAATGGCGAGCTGGTTTCACTGGGAACTAAAGTAAAAAAAAAATCCACTTTATTGGAGGAAGAGGTTAAACACCTTTATTTTTTTAAACAAGCCTTCCAATGATAGAGCGCAACAATTGCAATCAATTACTGTCTACGTTTACATAAAATATTCCCCCGTTATCATTTAAAGAATTTTTTTTCTTAAAATAGAATAAGCGGGTCAGGAAGCTTAAAATTAATAAAGTAGCCTACAGATTAAAAAATCTTGTGTATCCACTCACACGGCTTCCATCATACCTGTGCCTACTGGTATTACAAAAAAAAAATCAATTCAAGTGATAATCGTTGCACAAACTAAAGGCCCAAAGGCATGAATGAATGAATGAAAAAACCAAAATCATAAGAGCATTATATATATTTTTCGCAGTGCTTTATAAGTTAACAAAAATTATTATTTGCTTGAAAAAAAAA
>NW_027109400.1:727918-758884 GCF_000696795.3 Halyomorpha halys
TAGATTGTCCCTGAAGATGGCCGAATTGGCCGAAACGTTGGACGTGTAAAAGAAATAAAAGTTTTGAGACTATAATTTGGATAGTGTTTTGAATTATTTATTAAAAAATTGCCAGTCTCAAGAAAGAATTTTAAGATTATAAATAAAAAAATATATTTTTTATTAAATTAATAATTTTTTTCACACCTAAGGGAGGGGAGGTTTCTACAAAACTTTTTTTCTCGAAGATTTATATAGTACATGAAAAGTGAAAGTGCTTTAGGTAGACAATTTTTAACTAATTTCTTCTAAATTGTTAGAAGCTTTTCGGAGCTACAGTCACATTTTTACGAAAACGTTTCTCGTTTAGTGCGCAACAGCTATTGCACACAGAGTGGCGGATTTGAACCTTGCCATTGGGGCCACAATTTTACAAACAAAAGAAAGAACGAAATCGGCCCTTCTGTTCAAGAGATAATCATATCACAAACACACAGATAGAATTGTTTTGTTCATCTTGATTAACTTTAATTTTATACATATTCAATGGTGTAGGTTTTACAGTAAATTTAGGTCCAAATTTTTGTTGCTTTTATCCCCGTTAATTATATATATATAAAACATACGAGGGGGGGCAGCCAAGTTGTACAAGTGATAATTTTGAGATGACAAATTTGTGAAATTATCAATTATCAATAATTGTATTATAACAGACAATGCTGTAGAGATAATTTGATTTAGGCACAGACAGGAAAAAAATTCCCAAAACTATGTTTATTTGTTCACTGTTAATCCCCAACTTCCAATTGGTATATTCAGTATGTTGTGAAATAATCTATTCCTAATAAATTAATTTTTAATTCATCATTTTTAAACGTTTTGGGATTTTCCCACATCATCAAAACTTATTTTTCTTTATAGTATTTCCTTGTTGTAAGGAAAACAATGTACGCCATCATATATCTTATGTAAATATATACATTTAATTTTTATAATGTACGTGTTCTTAAATGAAGAACTTTAAATAGATATAAATGATATTCACTTATAACATTATTAAATATTTTAATGATTATATTATTAATGCAGGATAATAAACAAACAACAAGATACACCAGTTTGAAAATCACAATTAGTTTTATAATTTCGAAGATTATTGTATAAATTCCGTGTGGCTTTGTTTGAATCGTTCAAGATTAATTATTTCAATGTTAAGTTTTGAACAAATAAATCTAACGCCAGTTCATCGAGTAATTGACTCCAATTATTCACGCGAATTCCGAGAGCCCGCTGAGTGCAGTCTGACTCAATTCAGAGGAAAAGACGCTCTTGACCGCAATTTCACAAACACAGGCCCCGCCTAAAAAATTTCAGTCAACTCGTGGAATGTTAGTAGTGCGTTACACCACTCTCTTAAGATCTGTCTGTAAAAGTAAGACAAAATTAACTGCGGGTAAATAATTGCTGACACAACATTACCTGGTAGTGGGAGATCTCAATGCTTCAGTAGGCAACTGAACACCAAGCATCATGATGCTGTTACCATCCTTCGACAGGAGCTTACTCAATGTGATCCATTTGGGTTTGGGATTCCTCATCTTATTTTCTGCCGACTTCACTATCACTAACATGCAGGTAAATATTTATTTCATAGCAATCACCACAATTTATTTATTTATATATATATTATATATTTTTGTGAAAAAGTTCTACGTTTTAATGTCTTCAGAATCCAGCAAGTTGAGCGTAATAGTGAAAATAAAAAATAGCTTACGTAGTGTACATTATTAAATATTGTAATATAAGACGAAATATAGAACTATGGATAAAAATAAAAATAACTAAGTAACAATTGATAAGGTAATAAAAGCAATTATGTATATAAAATACTATAAACGGTCTAATAACGGTGTTTATTCTATTAGATGGAAAAATAATTCCACATTGTCCATCCTGAAGGTGGGATAATAGCCCCAAAACGTTATAATTTAAGAAGAAAACCTTCTGTCATTTTTTTTTTTTTAATTTTTAATTATTGGTATATTTTTCTTATATCTCAGCAATTTTTCTCTTAATTAGAATGATATTTTAGTAATGCAGCAGGTTTTTTTTTTCTGTTATAAACCACTATGTAAGACTAATCTAGCCACGGCATCGACAAAAAAAAAATTGAAAAATTGAAGTAAACTAAACAATAAAAGGAATATGGAATTTAGTAATATTTGAAGTCCACTAAAAAATTTATTGGGAGATTAAATTGTATCTTATCACAATACTTTATTTTTGTTTTATTTAATTTTTTTTTTTTTCAATTTGTTATGAAGTAATTATATTTTTCTTAATTTGTAGACATTTATCTATTTATATTCATTATTGTATATTTATATTGCCAACTTTTATTGGGATTTCACGTGTTGGAGGGTTATTTGTATTTAAATAAATAAATAATATCATATGATAAGTATTTTCTGAAGTAACGACATGTAAAGTATAAAATCTTACAAATGTTTAATAATTAATTTTTATCAAAGTACACATATCCTCCCTCCCCAAGTTCCCCTCGGATAACCTAAAAAATAACCCACAAATTTTGATCCCACATTTAGCTCGAATTATTAGGAATTTTTTTTCTCGTTTGCCGTTGGACGTTCTTATTTTTTTTTATATTAAATTAATTTAAATAAACTAGAGAATTTATGAATGTGGATATTGATAAATCTTACCTATTACTGTTGAATATAGCAGATTTGATATACCACTAATGTGTAAACTTTTTTTTCATCTTTATGTCACTTTTTTTATTTTATTTAACCCAACAATTTGGTTTTGCAATGGTTTTCCCTGTCACCTAAAACAAAATGAACTGAAGGAAAGGAAAAAGAAAGCGAATGGTAATCTATAGATATAGAACTAACAATTTTTTGTAAATCATTTTGTCGTTAATATCAAGATTTATTTATTTACTTAACATGCCATTTCTTTTAATTTTAACTTTAAAAAATCTAAGTACGTTATTCGGATAAACGGAGTCCTACTCGATGTCCATTTCTTTGGTAAATGAAATGTCATAAATAATATATCTACATCATTCTAATATTGTTTTTAATTATCAGTATTGGAAAATTTATTCGCATTATATGAAACAAACATGCTGCATAAAAAATAATGGCATACGAACTACAGATCAACTCATCACTCTCATTAGTTGCACTACAATTCCTACCTTATAGAATTATTTTTGTTGTTCAAATAACGAGAAATAAATATTTGGTATTTATTTTGCAAATATCATGGAAACTGCTAGTTCTTCTTGGTGCTTTAAGATTTGTACATCTAATATTTTCTGATTTCAAAAATTTTTTTTAATGATCGTTTAGGTTTTTCTTGAATAAAATAAATTTCCGGCGGCTTGTACCTGAAATACTCCAATACCTAATTTTTATGTATATTTACTGTTCCTGTATAGCTTAGGCGAAAATTTTATTTTCTAGCAGATGGATAATAGCGGATAGAAACTTAGTCTAATTTTCGCAAAATATGGTGTTCGTTGATCTATAAAATATTATTGCTACCGATGTAAGATGGCAGACGTTCATATTTCCAGTTTATGAACGATATTTCGTTTATATTTTTATAATTTCCCAATCGAGATAGAGAGATAGTGGATTTATGTTGCTACTAATACTTTAAAGACATGTGATTACAGCTATTATTATCATCTGTATGACAATTGACAGGCATCTGGCCTGGGGCATTGACTTTTTTCATTGTGTGGCGATCCCAAAAAATGGAAAACTTTAAACCCTAACCATTGTTAGGCAGTGTAGGACTTGGCCGAAAAAAAAACAAGTAAAAAAAAAACATGTGTAACTTAAATTTTATAGGTATATAAAACTTGAGTATTGTGGGAGTAATGAATGGTTTAGTTATATATTATATCCATTGTGTTAGCCTGTTAAAATAGGAAGTGCTATTTCTGGTCTAAAATTATGTGATTACCAGGCATTACTGATTTTGAGCTGAGAAAATGTTGTACAGTTTATTATTAACTGCTAAACGTTGTACAGTTTATTATTAACTGCTAAACGTTTTGATTATAATGTTTCAAGCATGATAAAGTTAAATGTTTTTTTATAATATAAATATCATGAGAAGATGATATTAAGCTCAGTTTTTTTTTTCGGATCCCCTAACGAAATCAGAAATTGAATATATACATATAGGTAGGTGCATGTATATCTGGTAGATTGTAATTCCTTCGATTGCCTTGTGGCAGTTAATTAAACTCATTTTTTTTTTTTTTTTCAAAACCTCTTTATTTTTCATTTAAATAAAAAATACAATAATATATAATACATAGGTATATATATACACAACATACAATTATATCTTTGTTTGCCGTATGGCATTATAAGAATAATTACAATGGCCGCTGAAGGCGGGTATACACTGATGGTATATAACTGGGGGCTGACAGAGAATGGAGAGGGACTTAAACCAGTTACGGCGGACAAACGTTATATTGGTGAGCAGAAAAATATAAATCATGGGTATAACTATGCATACATGTATTTAATAAAAGATGTATTATTGAAACAAATATATTGTAACTCTATAATCAGCCACGAAAACAGAAACAAATGTATTTATGAATACTTTACACATTCGTTACATTGCTTCTCAAAAAATCAGTTGCTTTGAGCTCTTTTGCGTTTTCTTCATAATCGTTGGTTTAACGGAAGGAACTAATTTCTTTATGGAAAGCAACGTATATCAATTTTACTGGCTCAATAACATTATGCCTTTAACATCTAACACGTGGATCCCTTTATCAAAATTTTACTAAAACATCACCATAAAATTATTGTAGAACAATAAAAGTGTGATGTCTCCATTCATTTTTCTTTCTACAGTATGAAAAGAAAAATATTATCATCTTATCTGTAGACTATGACGAGTCGGGTTATAATGAGGATCCTTTGTAATAGATATACGAGAGAAGAAATAATTGTTTATTCCACCATATATTTTTTATATCAATATATCAGTCATAAATAAACATCAATATTATTTTACGTCTTGTACGAAATAGCATGAATGCGAAAAAAAAACATTTACATATGCATACACAGGCTTCTACAATTAGATGACCGACCACTGGTTCTGTGGCGCAACAACCCAATGTCGAGACTTAGTCTCCGCCAATTGTCTTGGTCTTGTGTGACCGTCATCCAATTTCTGTCTCCAAGGTTCTTCAGAATATCATTTGCTACGCCATCAGTTGTTTTTAACATCGCAACGTCACTGGCCCATCTTCCGGGTCCTAATATCATTATCTACAGCACATTTAGTAACGTATATTTTTATATATCAGGCCTTCTCTCTTGGGCCATCTTACCAAAAGAGGGTTAAATGGGTATACATTTCATACCTAAAAACCATATATTCCTAGTTTGGCAGTTAAAAATAAAGACATGATCAACAAAGTCTACAAAAAATTGAATTGATTGATAGATATTACAATCTGCCACACAGTTGTGGGCAATAGGCAGTAGTGATGAATGATCTCATACATACTAAAATAAATAAAAAAAAAAAAAAAAAGAAGAAAAAAAATAATAAAATAAAAACAAATTAAAAAATAAATAAAATAAATTAAAAAAAAATAATAATAAAAAAAACTCTCTTGAAATATATGCAAACAAAAGAATAGACAAGATAATCAAACTATCTGTATGAAAAATAAATAAATAAAATAACATAATGATAAAATATATACAATATTTACACAATCGACCTGATGATCCCTGAGTCCACTCTATCCCCCACGTGTGAGGGGTAGAGCAGAGCTCAAGAGATCCCAGCGCATCCTTCTCGCCGCATCACTGGTAATGAGCCAGTGGAGTCTGAGCAAGTGCGCTAAAGCCGCAAACACTCAACTTGAGTGGAGAATCTGGCCATTGCCAGAACTCCAATTGCCAAAAAAAAAATTAGCTATTGTATTGTAGTTTACTGATTTATGCAATGCACTTCTAATTTGTTTTTATTAAAACATTTTATTATAGAAATGACATTTTAAAGGGCTTACTAATTTAATATTATTAGAGTCCTGGATTATGTAAGAAAGAGGTAGGTTTATCTCAAGTGTTCTCCTGTTGACACATTTAGCTCATAAGTTAATATTACCTAATTTCACATGTCAAACATCGTTTATCTATTATGTTAAGACATGTACTACAGACACTGACAGATTTTAAAATATTATTTCGAACTAATTGGCGTATGAAATTGATGCTTTAGTAGAGCACTTTCTATATTTGTATTTTGTAAAAAAATGTTTAAAAAAATCTAGCATATTATCTTTTGTGAAAAACAAAACAAACAAAAAAACGCAAATTAAAGATAAGGTTAAAACCAAAGACTAAGTATTTTTCAGCTGATAAATGGTAATCTTTTTTCCGCCTTTCACATCGGCTCCATTTTCTCTTGTATTTGTATCCTTTAAGTTAATTACTTTAATTTTTCTCTGTTATATCGTTTTAATAAAGTAATTTTTATTTTTACTAAAGATCATCCACATTTACTAACACACCTTAAATTCCATTTAATGTATAAATATTATTGAAAATTAATTGGTCTTGTACTTTATTAGAATTTTTTATAGACAAATAATATTTCGAAGAACTACTAATTATTTTTTTAAATTACTTTTCATTAAATAATATTTATAAAAAACACCAGTTTTTCACTAGTAGAGTCTAGCAGATTGGAAAACGTTGAGTAATCGTTTGCTTATTATCCAACCATTGTTCTTTTCCATTCCTAATTGATCTCTGTAGTTGAAAGTGAATAACAAGATACATTATTAAAACTAAAAAAAAATCTTAATTAATAATAATCAGAACGATCCTTTTGTCCTAACACTTTTACTTATTTATTTCATATACCCTATGTTTTATCCATTCAGGTGATTAACATTAAAAATCTCTTTAAATATATTTAGGGATTAAAAAAAATTCCCTAATATTTTGTTGCTAGAGTCGATTAATACAAGAATGCAAATCTTTACTTGGAATCCAAAATACTACATATGTCAAAAAAAAGAAATTGAAAATTGAATTTGAACTCAATTTTAATTTTTTTTTAATCTAAAATTTATTTAATGACGTGAAGTGAATTAGTTTTTCCATTTATAACCTCCTCTAGTTTATCTAATTTATCCATAACAACGTTTCGCCCCATCAAGCATACTCCAATTCACAATAACCAATTTCAAATTATGCAGCCAACATAACAATAATTCAAAAACTTAAATAATTACCATATCATTACTGTTTTCTATAACTTCATTATTGAAACGTTATCTTTTCTCCACCTTATATAATCACAATAGTATATGTTTCTGTATAGAATTGTTAAAAATTCAAACCACATGTTTAAATTGAGGAGAATCTTTTTTTAAAAAAAAAAAACTTCACTATTACAATAGTTTGACCGCAGTCGAATCTTTATATTTTACTACTTTGTTATAAAAAGATACTACTAATAATAAAAGAAAGTATTTAAGGAAAATAAAATTATGAAAAATGATTTTTACATAAATGGCAATCAGATAATATGGATATCCAAGACAGAATAAAACATAAATACATTAGAAATAAAATTTATCAGTATTTTAAAATGACTTATGTAAATGGACATTGATAAAATCAAATTGACATTCATAAAATATGGCCACAATCATATAAAATTAGGATTATATAGCAACAATAATATTAATAATTAGGATTATATAGCAACAATAATATTAATAAATAATAATGTGAACCACTGCAACCAATGAAGAATCGGGGGTTCAGTACTTTGTAAGGAAGAGTAATACAATGAAGTGATTTTTTCAAGATCACGCTCAAACGCCAGTTTTCCCCAATTTTAAGGGTACCCTGGGGTTCTAAGGTGTCCTGGGGTTCTGAAGCGAGAGTTTGACTCACGCCTAAAGTAACAGAAAAAAAATAATTATCCGCCACAGCCGGATTCGGACTCTTGATAGTACAAGAGCCGGGAAGAAAAAAAGGTAGTTATCTCACCCCAATTTTTGATTACTTTAATGAAAACTATATATAATTACTAGTCAAAATTCATGTGTCTGCCATGTATAGGTAGAGGGAATAAAAAATGGTGGCTGTTTCAAAACCTTAAAAAAACATTAATTTTTCATTTGAAGCCCTATATCTTAAAAACTACCAACAACACTAGAAAATCTAAGAGAACATCATTTAAAGAAGAGTAAATTTACTGAAATATTAGCCATAAAAGAGTTATTTACACCCAATAGTTCTCGAGATATTGCTTTTTAAAAAGCAAAATTTCTTAAAAATATTCTGACAGACTGGTAGTTAGCTAATTTATTTTGAGAAATCTATATCTCAGAAACTATGAGACATACAGTTGTCTATTAGTACTCAAATTAAAGCTAGTTTAATGGACTATAAATAAGATTATGATCTTTATCTTCGTAGGAATAGTAGTTTTCATGATATTTTCTAAAATAAATTCATTTATAGTTGTTCAGACAATAAATTTGATTTATGAAAAACTTCATTTCAGAAACCATTGGACGTACAGATGTTTGCCAGCGCTCAAATTAAAGCCAGTTAAATTTACTACAAAATAGTTAATTATGTTTATAATTGAGTGCTAATAGACATCTGAACGTCAAATGGTTTTTGAGATATAGATTTTTTTAAATAAATTCACTAATTACTGATCTTTCAGTACGTCCCATACAACAATTTTATGAAATGTTGCTTTTTAAAAAGCTATAACTCCAAAACTATTAAACGTATATAACTCTATTAGGACACATATTTTAGCAAATTTGCTCATCTTTAAGTGACGTTCTCTTAGGTTTTCTTGCGTTGTTCCTACTTTTTGAGATATAGAGCTCCGAATGAAAAATTAGTTTTTTTTTATCGCTTTGAAACAGCCGCCATTTTTTATTCCCCCTACCTGTACTTGGCAGACTCATCAATTTTGAATATTAATTATACATAGTTTTCATTAAAGTAATCAAAAATTGGGGTGAGATAACTGACTTTTTTCTCCTCTTGAGCTTTTGTACTATGAGGTAGTAGCATAGTGCCTTAACCCTGTGCCATCACGCCCATATAAAATCGGGGTGGAGTGCTTACATCCGTATATAGGAAGCGTATACAACGTATATCCAGAATCGTTCGGCCACTGCTTCTGTTGAAGAAAGATGCTGAGCTTATCTTACTGCCGAAGGTAATCACTTTGATCAATATTTAATATAAATGTTAATCTTTACATTTGAGTAGTTTGAACACTTCTTAATTTATTCATTAAAACCTAAATAATTGACAACAATGAAAATTTTTAGATGTAAATATTTCCTAAACAAAGCGTTAACGGCCTATAAATAAACCTTCGTAGGGAATTTTTTTCTTGTTTTGAAAATTCTAATTGAAAAAATGAATAAAGGATTCAGTTAGAACACTTATACCCTGAAACACCCTGTATACCTACCTATTTATAATGGTTAAAGATTATAATTAGAAATATACTGTGGCGGATGACTGTTTATTTTCTTGTAAATATTTCTCATTCATTGAATAATTTATTATTTCATTTTTTCAGAAAACCATAAACGCAAGTATACATGAAGATAAACCAGAGTACGACATAGATGGCTACGTGAGCCTCTGTCTCTTGTACGGGCTCTACGGTATCACGCTTTGGCTGGCACCTTCCTTCATCGCTGTAATTGGCTACAAGCTCAGCTTGATCATTGGAGGTGCATCTTTAGCGTTAGTATTCACCATCTTTATCTCAGGATAACAAATCTGTAGTATTCAGTTCAAGTTCACATTCATACCTGAAATATTTATATAGCCATGTTGACAAGAACACAAAACTTATTGTTACATTATATCAGACCTCGTACAGAAGAGCAAAACGAGATAAAATATACCCCTTTGGAAAACAGTATTTAATATTTTGAAATGTTGCTCAGTACTAAATTTTCAACTACCTACATGTTTAGTTGACGCCTTAACACAAAGTGTATCTTGACCTATTCCAAGCTTCCGCCATCCAGTGCGGTATGTTAAGAATGGTCTTTAATTCAGCATCCCACTGTGCTTCATCTTAGCCTGGGTCTACCCTCCTTCTGGTACACTCCAGCCTATCCTCATGTACACATCTAGGAATTTTTCCTTCCTCCATTCTAATCATATTTCTGGCTCAACTTGACATTTCAAGCCTAACAAAGTTTAGGCTTTGTTAGGCTTGAAATGTCAATTAAAAAATATTTAAGAAGGTTGTTATACAGAATAGCTCCTAGTTCTAACGTCTCCTACAAACTTCAACCTTCACAGTCCCCTATACACGCCATAAAATTTTCCGTTCAAAACAACAGATCACTTTCATTAGCTGTTGTCATCAGGGTTGCCACATTTTTTAAAACGAAACACAAGACAAAAGATGTTTCTTTTTAAAGGAGATATGAATTTAATATTTGTAAATAGTAAAATATAAAGGAACTTTCAAAACTATTATTTATGTAAAAAAAGTTAAAGGAATTAAAAGTAGTTGCTAAAACAATTAAAAATAATTATTTTTAGAAAAATGCAGGACAAAGTACAAAAACAAAAATGTCCTGGTTGTTGGATGGCAATCCTGTTTGTCTTGACCATGGATGTGTTAACCCAGTCTTATGATGGTTCCTCATCTGTCTCATTGAGCCAAAATTGCAATTGCTGGCCACCACAATTCTCTTGCTTGTTTTCTTCGACAATTTGTTGGTAGATGTTAAGATAAATTCAAGATACAAAGGTAAATTCCGGTACTCTTACAATTTTTCAAGAGATCATCCTAAAAATAGTTTCCCCTTGCTGAAGCTCTTTTGTCTTCACCTCCATTTACAAGTACATAGTTTTGGTCACATTTACCTTAAGGCCTAAAAGTGAATTTGCATGTCGGACCTGTGCAGCTCAGTTTTGGACTTGGCAACATTTTCAATTTTCACCTGGAGGGTCCAAGAGGTGAATACTTACGTTCATAATAGTTGCTGTCATCAGTAATTCTGAATCTCTTATTGCTTCTTCAATCCCTCGAATAAGCAGGCAGGCCAACCGATCAGCAACAGGGAACTGACCACTATTAGCATTGAATGGGACCAAGGGTTCCTGATTTTCGTGTATTTTTTTTTAACTAATCCTATATATATTTTGTTATTGTTAATCCTATAAACAAATTAAATGGTCTGAGCAAGCAAAAATTAATTAAATTTAGTAAAAAATAGTTTTATTTCTAAATTTGTCTGAAAATTTGGATATATGGGTTTTTAAGAGTCCTTTAACCAGATCTAATATTAGTTTTGGTTACAATTTTTTCAATCAATATTCTCCATTCCCTGTGTTGTAGAAAATAGTTTTTATTATTTGATTTTTAAATAAAACAGTAGATGGCTACACTGCTCTGGTATGGGATAGCTTGGCGTCCCTTGGGTCCAGAACAGTCGGTTGTGGCGTCTATTTACAGAAACATACTCTTTGTCTTTGCTTATAAAACCCTTCCTAAATTGCACAAAACCCTGGAAGAACACTCATTAAAGATGATTCAATAGACCCATAGGACTAAAAAATATTATTTTTTTTTTTGTTTTGAATGGTATTTTCAACAAAAAAATTGTTTGATATACTGGATCAAAGTCTACCACCATTTTTGTTGTAAAAATTTAGATATGGATTGCTTAGTTAGTAATTTAAACATTTTAAAAATTTATTTTAATAAAAACCTATTTTGTTTACATTTTCTTTTTTCAATCATGTCAATTTTACAACTGAGACATGAAATAAACCAGTTTCCGGATGTTTTATTTTATTTTTTCCAAGTTTGATCAAGATCTACGAAGACACATGCTCTCCCTTTGTGAGTTTATTTCATATTCTCCTAAATATATGTTGAATAAAGAAAGTCTAAGATTTTGTTATATTAAATGAACATATAATAACATCTTGTAAAATATAAAATGAAGCCTAATCTGTGAGTAATGAACTATAAATGCTGTCCTTCTTTTCATATGATTGATAATGCTTTAATAATTGACTAAATATAAGTCTAAAACATCAAAAACATATTTTAAATATCTATGCTTCTTAAGATACATTAATGTCATATAAAAAGTTGTAATGGGAGGAATTATTTTTTAATGGTCCAATTTAAAATAAAAATTTCATTTGATATTAATTTAATTTTGTAGTTCAAATACATAACAAGAAGTATATAAAAATGTTCACAGGATCTTCATGTTCACTCTGGCACTAGAAAAAGTCTGGACTGCTTACATCGGTATCGTTTTAGGAGGAATTGGAGGTTCTTTTTTATGGGCAGCAGAAGGCCACTATTTAGTCCTGAATTCTGATGAAAAAACAATGTCAAGGAATATTGGAGTCTTTTGGGCGATTTATTCAGCATCGTTAGTACAAGTATTGTCTTATTAATTATAACAAAATAAGATTCTTAATTATTATTAAAAAAATTAACCTGTATATTTGGGAAAAAAAAATTGCTCCTTATAGGCCCAACAAAATCCTTCAACCATTTTCAACTACCCAAAAGAATTGGCTATACATTTGTACTTTTCCCTCTCAGACTCAAATTTAAAATCCTAGATTTCAATGGAAATACATGTTTTAAAATCCTCTGAGTCCAAATAAACAAGTCTCACAAAATGGTAAGCTCTGTTTTTATAAGTGTAAACAGCCTAGCTCAGATAAAAAAAGTTATATGAAACTGAAATCATGTGCTTTAGGCAGCTACATGCCTGAGATGTCAACTTTTTCTCTAAAATCGACTTTCAGAAAATCTCACTTTATATCACCTATTTTACACTTTTTTACTATTTTCTCAAAACAACTCTAATGATTATGGTTAAACTTGTCATATCTATGTATGATTAAGTTTAATATCAACTAGGTCCTATCCTTATTGAAAATTCTAGTAGAACTTAAATGCCAAATGTTAAAAAAAGTACCTTTAATTTGTTTTTATTTAATATGATTAGCCATGCCTTATTGTCAGCAGTTAGAAACAATAAATTTAAAGAAAATAATATAAAATATGAAAAATTTTAATAATTAACTATAAGTTAAAATAAATATTTTTAGTTTCCCTACAACTATGGAAACTTAGAGATATATGTTTATCATTATAACTTCTTGACTATTATCTTTATGGTATGGAAACACAAATATGTAAAAATATTTTTTTTTTTTTTTTTTATCTTATGAATAAATAGAAATATAAGTAAGGGGAAATATCGTGATTATGAATAATATAGGCATTGAATTTTCAACAAGCAATGTTAGTCAAAATACCAGATTTTGTTGCATTGATGATTTAACTGTTTTATTAAGTACTTCCAAGACAATCATTAGATAAATAATAAACTAATTCATTAATATAATTCATTCTACTGATAAAGGCTTCCCACTTTGAGATAGGGTAATATGATTGCTCATTGCTTAATTGCAAGAAACGTAGTGATAAGTTGTGGATAAACCCCAATATCTTCTTTCTTGTCCTTTTATTTTTCTCTTATTCTTACTTAAATAAATAATTTCTCCATTTAATTTCATGAAATTGAGATTTCACTTCTTTTTCCCTCTCCTTCAGCAGTTTTAATACAATTTAAAAAATATTAAGGAATAGTCCTATTTTTGATAGTCATTCACAGTATTCTTAGATTGCTTAACGATTCAAATCCAAAATAATATTAATTTTGCGAGTGTCCAATAAGACTGATCTTAATACTTATGTACAATACTATAATGTTCCATTCTCTTCTTTAGGCATAATGTACCAATTAACAACTACTTATATTATTCATTAATAATTACCTATTTAATTAAATTATGAAGTTATTATTTTATAAAATATTTATATAATAATTTTCTGCCAACTATGCCTTATTACTATTCAATACAAATTTATTCAAATTTTGTCCATTTTCTGTTTAAGAATGATTTCAGGAAATATTTTTGCAGCTACTGAATTCGCAGGCAAGATACATATAGACCAGGAAACAAGGTTGCGCCTGTTATTAATCATGGGCACTGTAGCACTAGTAGCTGTTCTTTTATTTGCTTTCTTGAGTAAGCCTCCAGGGCAAAGAGTGCCATTGACTGAGGGACCAGTGGAAGCCTTGCGGAAAACATGGAGGCTCTTTTGTACAAAGGACATGATGGTACTTCTCATCACATTCGTCTACGGAGGTAGCTTCAATCACTTTTAGGTATTTAGTAATGATTAAAAGTGCATTAACTCGATAGTGTAGTCTTGCTATTGTGTACATTTATATTAAAATAATAAGTGCAAATAAAAGGCACATATTTTTCCAACATCTAAAGAAAAAATATTTGTAGTGCAGTATAAGTTTCAGATATGTTTGAGACCAAAAAATATTTATATCACCTTTGCTTTAGTTCTCACTCAAGAGTTTTGAAAATATTCCTCAATTAAAAAATATATGAGTCGCTTGTTTCAATTATTTCTTTTTTTCTATTATTACTCCAACGTTCCAATCATATAGAGTAATCATTTGTCAAATGTTGGAGTTACATCAGAAAAAAAAGAAAGAGGAAATAGTGGACACAAGTGGATCATTAGAATTTTTACTAAGCATAGTACCTAGTCTTGCAAAAAATCTTTAAATATAAAATATACATATGAACTCATATTTCTAATTTTCAACTTTCCTACCTAAGAAATCTAATACTATTAAAAAATAACATTATAAATAAAAAATAAAAATAAAACAATAGATTTCCTGGTAATATTGTGACTTAGCGATGGTGCTTTGAAGTTTGAATAATCCTGTTTCACTAGTTATAGACAAAATTCATTTATATTTTCATTTTTTTTTTTTTTTAATAATGGAATATTTCATTTATTTTAAAACTGTTTAGTACTTAAAGCAAAAGCTTGAACACTATCATATTTTCACTAGAATAAGATACCTTTAAATTATAGTTCTTTCAGCATAGCAGACACCATGTACAAAGATGGTTACTAAACATTTCCAACAAGGCTTGACCTATTTTTGAGATTTAAGCAAGTTATTGTTAATTATCCTCAAAAGATTAATACAGTTTGATGAACATGGATAAGATTAAGACTGATATTCAAATATAATTCTATAGAAATTAATACATCACTTGGTAAAAAATTAATATAAATTTAAAGATGAAAGTTACAACACTCATAGCTTCACAAGAATTTTTTTTTTAAGAAAGTAGTGTGTTAAATATAATATATCATTAATATGCAATAATATAATATAATGTATGGAATGATATTGATTTATCCTCAAGAATTTTATTTTTATTCATTCAGGCCTCCAACAGTCTTTTGGTACCGGAGTTTATGGTCCCAGCATCGGTTTTACAAGAGAATTTGGCATCCATGCGAAAAAATTGGTGCCTATTTGTGGTCTAATAAACGGATTAGGAGATTCTTTAGGTAGGAAATTTCAATTATTATAATTATAATGTTTGGTTATACCCTGTGAAGTATCATTTTTCTGGGGAAACAAGAAAATTTTAATAAAATAAACTACAATGTATTAACTACTCAAATACTTAAATCAGTTAATTAAGCTTATGTTAACAATTTATTCAGATGTACACCATTGATTTCTTCATTGTTTATAATTTTTTTTTTTTTTTGGAGTGGAGAGTTTTAACTCTCTAGAATACTGATAAAGTTAATTTATAAAACAGCTTGATCATACATTCATCAGTGAGAAATGAATGAATCCATAAAAATTTAATTAGTGTTAAATCGGTAGGTCAACTTCTAAGGGGTAGACTGAGACCTGAGAATTTCTTTAAGGCTGATCTGGTGAAAAAGGGTTTAGACGGAGGTAAGAAGGTAGTACCTAGGCAACAATTGTCTGTGGTATCGGGATCAAACCTTTCCCTTTGGTTAAGCAAATAATATGATATTATTGTACATTATACATTTATTTGTTATTTTCACCCCAGAATACTAAAATTTTAAGGGATACAAGCACATCAATCGTTAAATTTGCAATACAAAAATAATGTTAACATATTCTTTTATTTTTTATGCAGGTGGTGTATCATACCTAATTATAGATCGAGCTGGAATAAAGTATACCAGAAGGCATGCAATCATTGCAGGATTAGTAATTCAGACAATTGCATATGTTAGTATTTATATCAATCTCCCAAATAGTGCTGTTTTTAGGGAAACAGATGAAAAAGCAATTATTCCTTCACAGTAAGTAGAGAGATATAAAATTGTTAACAAGTTTGAAAATTCAAATTATTTTTTATTTTTATTTATTTAGGATTTGGCTAGCATTGATATGCAGTTTCCTCATTGGTATGGGGGATAGCTGTTTGAATACTCAGATCTTCCCCTTGTTGAGGGACCTCCATCCTGAGTACAGTGCACATACATCTGCACTTTATAAATTTTCAAAGGTGAATTATTTTCAATTTTTAATTATATTATTGATGAAATACTGTTCTCACAGAAAATTTTAAACATTTTTTCTTTAAATTGTATTGTATTACTTAACTGTTAAAATTTATAATATTACAAATCAATGTATTTTTCATTTTGAATTTTAAAACAATGTTCTCTATTTATGAATGTATAACTAACATGCTTTATTAATGGTATTCTCTGTCTGATGCTCTCAATGTTAAATTCTGTCAAATCATATAGTCATTTGTATGGAGCTAAAGGTTTTACATAAGAGAGAATCCCGAGATTCATTGTATATGTGCAACCTGAAATAATTTTTCCTTATTTGGGAGGAAATGAAATCAGAAATGAATGATTTAGGAACTTCATTCAAATCTACTAGAATATTGCTACCTTAATTAATTTTATGTAGAAACAGATACTATAATATATTATGACTTGGGGAAATATTCTGAATCAAAATGATAATGCTTAGGGGGAAAACATGTCTCCCGACCTACCAAAGGAAATAAAAACTGTAAAAACTAGCAAATGATATTTACAAGAATTTAAAAAAATTAATAAGAATGATTTTCTTCTTCAAACCTCAGTATAATGTTATATCTGCCAAGAAGTAATGCCTTCAAATATACTTTTAAAAGAGAAAAATGAAGATAGATTTACATGATGAATCATGAAGATAGATAGATAGGTACATAAATCAAAACTCTCTATAACCGCAAATATTCTGGTAATTTATTATTTACTCAAACTGAAACCAACATTTGGAGACCAAAACTGAAGAAAATACAATAAACATTTAGTAACTTAGCAAAGAGTGGAGGGAAAAGAATCTTCTAGAAACACTAAAATATTTAAAACAATGTATATTCCATTCATTTTGTTTCTAAGAAATGAGTTTATTTTTTTAATAAAAACAAATTCATAAAAAATAAAATAAATTGATATTGCTTTCTTTAAAAAATATATTGGAAGTGAGAGGAACATAACATTAAAATAAAGGAAATCTAACACTTTTTGATTAGGTAATCAGATTTGTTGGGGTTGTCTTGTCTTAGGCGATTTCTCCAGCCTGATATCTCTTTACATAAGGCCCACGACAAGGCGTATTGATTATAAGTTAGGGAGAGTCTGAGGCAGAGTAACAGTTCTGGTTGCTGAGATGAAGCAGACGGACTAGAACTGTCATGATAGGAGCCAGCTTACTAGTTGCCGAGATGAAGCGGGCGGACGGACCAGTAAGCTGAATAGGTTAGGTGCAGCTCTAGTTGCCGAGATGAAGCAGACGGACCAGTGTAACCGTTAAGAATTAGGTTACAATCTTAGTTGCCAAGATGAAGCGGACGGACTAAGATTGCTGGAGAAAAGGAGAGGATATAGGCCATCGTCTTAGGTGTGCAAAGGAGAGGATATAGGCCATCGTCTTAGGTGTGCGTACAGAAATAACTACTTCCGCGAACATAGATTGGCAATAAACTTCTCTATCTCAAGAAGTGTATACGCCACCTGTGCCATGACTAGACCCAGAAAAGGATGTGGATCTACGAAAGGATAACATCAAATTTGGGGATTTACAGTCCCTTATTTATAGGCCTAGTCCATGCGGCTGTGACCGGTACCTGTCTGCTTGAGATAGGTTCGTGCATTGCATTGTTATCATTTATTATTCATTGTACAGATATTGCTAAGTATTATGTACAGAAATTATTAATATACAAAAATGGCAATGTATTTTTACAAAATGAAGTGATTTATAAATTTGAGAGCTTTGGTGAGGCTCGAGGTAGAGCGCTCTGGTGAGTTGTGGTCCAACCACTTGCTCCCTCTCGCTACTGATTTATTGTAGCCATAGTATGTATAGTATAAAATTTATTAGATTTTTTACTTTCACTTTTATATATATATGTAATATATTGTAAGGGGAAGTATTGTGATCATGTAAAATTTCTAAGTTGAGTTTTCAATGAAAATAAACACTTTGAGGTCCCCTGAGTCCAAATAACCAAGTCTCCCAAAATGGTCTGTATGTGGTGAGCCCAGCTAAAAAACAAAAACTTGCACAAAACTGAAATTACATATTTAGTACAGGTGGATGCCTGGCATGTAGTTAACAGCAAACTTTATGTTAAGTTCTACTAACCAGGATTGCTACTCCATAGAATCAATTTTTCACATTTTTTATTGAACTCAGTATATGAATGTAAAATTAAATAATCTTTAATATCAGATAGGTTTTGTACTAATTGAAACAGTATGTCATGATTAGAGTTTTTAATGGGAGCATTATTTGTTACAGAGCATGTCAATGGCAGTATTTTTCTTCTGTAGTAGCTACTTAGGGCTTCACCTGCAGCTGATAATTATGTTTCTGTTCGGTGTAGCAGGTGCTATTGGATTTTCATATGTAGATATTAGAAATTCTAGGAAAACCACTGAGAATATTAGTATTAAATAAATATAGATTTAGTAAGTAAATTATTTACTTCATACATTATAATGTCAACTGTGAAAAGTTTAATGATCTCATCACTCTTTCCTTTTATAATAGCGTTTTAATGGATCTATGCTGTAAAATAAATTTTTGACCTAAAATGATAAACTAAAAAAAAGAATAAAAATATGTGCGTACTTAAAATAAAAAGCTAGAATTGTCTTCTCCAGAATCCTATATGTTTTGTACTTTTACTGTTACCCTATACATTAACAATATTTTTTCTTTGTTTTTATTTTTCCCTTACCTGGCTTATGTGTGGTCATCCTGTAGGTTACCTTCCTAATATAGTGGGAAGGTCTAAATTTATTCAGAGAGTTCAAAACAAAATAAAGTTTAACCCATCCAGACCAGATTTTAACCATTGTTATATTAGACCCAGGGTTGCAAGGTTGTTATATACTAAAATTGATAATGAAGAAAATTTGAAGGAGTGTAAAAATCCTTAAAGATGGCAGAACCTAGAATGATCGTAGCTGGTGGAAGTTAGGACAGTACTAACTAAACACAGCTCAGGACAATCGAAGGTAAAAGTGAGGTGCTAGAAATCTTTCCACCACTTCAAACACAAGCTAGAAAAGTGACCTCCCTTGATATATTGTTGTCATATGTGGTCCCAAGCCACCACTTGGTTGG
Organism: Halyomorpha halys; assembly: GCF_000696795.3. Classification (NCBI taxonomy): domain Eukaryota; kingdom Metazoa; phylum Arthropoda; class Insecta; order Hemiptera; family Pentatomidae; genus Halyomorpha; species Halyomorpha halys. The sequence continues at coordinate 747,564 of NW_027109400.1, forward strand.
ACAATGTGTTGTCAACCGCTTTCAAAGTGTTAAAGATTTGTAAATAGGTTACATTTCATCATTATTATGATTATTTTATTTATTTATTTATTTTTGATTTAGTTTTTAGTTAATGGGCAAAGCCATAAAAATGTTTTGATGTATTATAAAATCATATAAAAAAAAGTATTGAATGTATAAGGAATTACTCAAATTTATAACAAATAATGAAAACCTTTTTCTGAGATTTATACTAGTATAAAGTTACTAAAAACAGTTGAATTATTCCTATATTCCTGTACCTTTATATTCCATGAAGTATCACAGGTTCAGTACTTTGTAAAGAAGTACTATTTCTTGAACAACAGTTGTACAAGCAGGTGATTTGTTCAGATCACGCTCAACCGCCTGTTTTTTCCTCAAATTAAGAGTACCTATTTATAAAAAGCGGCTGTGCCCCCAAGAGACCCACAAGGGTTGGCTCACAGCTGACATAAAATTATAAGTAATTATTAGCCACAGCCAAATTCGAACTCGGACCCAGGTGGTAGTAATGAAGTGCTAAACATTCCCTTTAATGCCTCTAGGAAGGAAAATTGTTTTGAGAACTAAGCAATAAGTTTTTTGTGGGTTAAATTAAATAAATTGCATAATTTTTTTTCTGAGTTAAATTCAGTAATAAATGTATGTTATGCTTCTAAATGAAGTCAACTAGAGAGGGATGTGCAATGTATTAAAATCTCAAGGATCTCTAATCTGCATTTGGTATCCATGTTACCTAGAATGCACCAACTGATCTTTTAAATAAGATAATTCCCTGAATTTGGCATGAAATATTAATAGTAAACTTGGATTAGAGAGAAGAGAGACTTGAAGCTTTAATTTTAGTATTTTAAAAAAATAACCTAATTATTCCGTTTGTATCTAATCTTAGTTTTATTCCAATTTTTTGTGCATGTAAACTCTTATAAAAAATTCATTTGTATAAAATAGTAAGATACAGTTTTTTTTTTTTTTTTATGAAATGTGAGTTATACAGTTTTTTCTTATGAGACGTAGCCTCTTACACGAAGGGATGAACAGCGTCTTAAGGTTTTCGAAAATAAAGTATTACGCAAAATATTCGGACCAAAAAAGGATGAATTAACAGGATTACACAACGCTGAATTAAGGGACCTACACCCGGTAAATATAATTCAAACTATAGCATTGCGGCATGTAAGATGGGCATGTAAAGTTGTAGGGCTTAGTAACGAGCCCTAAAATGTTAATATAACACTGTACCAACGGGTAAACGTCTGAGCAGTAGACCAAAACGTAGATGGGAGGATTACGTTAAAACTGATTTAGTGGAATGGGGTTTGGAGGGGCATCACTGGAAGGATGTATCGGCATCAAACCTTCGGGTTCGTTAGGCCTTTATTATTTATTATTTTTTTATGAAAGAAAACATTTTTCTTTAAAATATCTTCATTCTTTATTAGCAACTGTAGTTGATAAATTGCAACAGTACAATGGAGTAGGTTGCGATGCCATTAATCATCTAAAATGAAAAAATAAAATAAAATAAACATAAAAAAATAGTCATGTACAAATAACACATTAATACCTACAATTAATGTTGATAAATAATTTAATTCCAAAGTCCCACAAACAGAAAACACAATTTTCCTTTTTATACTAAAATGTAGCGATAATAAAGACTGAAATTGAAAAATTGAGCATTTTAATTCTAAAAATCAAATTTCAAGTTAAATCGATACAACTTTATATTCAATCATATACTTACATTGCTTAGCATTTCTGGTCCATTAAAATTATCCATCATTAGAGAAAACAATTTCTTGTTAAATTTTTTAACCTTAAAAACAAACATTCATGATCTGATAATATATAATAGTAATAAAAAGGTAAAATAAGTGCAAAATAGCTTTTGTCGTATAAGAAATAACTGGAGCCAAATTATTTCATATAGTTGGATGATTCATATAATTTATTATCAGGAAGGGGAGGGAGGTGAAACAAAATTCAAGATTAAGTATCTAACAACAATTAATCCATCATTTAGAGAAAAGAGATTTTTAGGACAATACAAAATTAATGAGGCATATAAAAATTTGTTGGTCTTTTGCTTTCCAAACCCAAATCATTCTTCTTCACATACAATATATCAAAAACAATAGTGCAGAGAAAATTTCTTCAATTGATCAAGTATATAGAATAATTAAGTCAGAATCAATAAAATTATTACAAAAAGGCTCCTAGGCTCTTATCTATACCATTATAATAAGATATGCATAAGTGTGTGTGGAGCTGTTTTCATTTTCTGGGAAAGCAAATCCAAATTTATGTTATAAATTCAATGAACTTGAATTTAACTGGAAGATATTGAATTCAATAAATTAAAAATAAAATCATAAATGATTATAAAATTATTTAATAAAAATTATATATTTTGATCCTGGAGCAAGGATTTAGTTGTGCACAATGAATTAATAAATAATTAAATGATAAATTGTAACTCAATAAAAAAACCAAAATGTCTTTCTTATTGAGAAGATCAAGACTTTTTTATATACATGCTTGTTATTAACACAATTTTACCTGTGAAACCAATTTAGAGCATCTTGAATTTAGAGAACATATTTGAAAAAAGAAAGTTGATCGTATCAAAGCTTTTGGCATCAAATCTTTAAATATGTCTTGAGTGTTACCACCATGAGCTAAATCTTGTAGATCTCCAACAAATAGTGAAATCCCATTCACCATTGCATAAAATATAAATATATAGCTCATAAGCACAGGAACAGCATACACTTTATTAATTGCTCTACAGATGCGATAGAGTATGAAAGAATGTTTAGCATATGACTCACAGGTATATGGTGAAGTCAATTTCATAGTCATAGAAATAAATAACCGATCCACATACTCTACAAACACTTCATACTGCAATAAAGTTAAAAATACTACAACCAAGCACAGTGAAAAAAGTATTTGAATTAACTGCTTAACATAATATTGATATGATGTCAGGTTTCCTGGATAAACTAAATAATTACCATAGAGCATTGCTATTAAAAAAACTGAAAAATTCAAATACAATATTGATAATTTTTTCTTCACATCAATAATTCTCATTCGGAGAAACTCTCTTTTCAAGTGAAAAAATGATTGAACAATGAATTTCTTCTCTTCTGCAGTAAAATACATCATGTTAAAATGTATCACTATTACACAAACTATAAGTAGTATGTTTCTTACTAACTCCAAAGTAATTCCAGATTTCGGTTGAAAAGAAGTTATAGACCAATCATAGTAGCAGCAAAAAACAAATAATGATTGTAACCCTATTAAGAAAGATATATGTAAATTTATAAATCTAGATTTGAAATTGTCATTGAAAATATATAAGCCAAATACTTCCGAAATGATCCAAATAGGTCTATAAGCATGGTAGATATCACCTGAATCTGTCATTTCAGGTTTTCTGAACAATCCACAGCTTATGTCAGGTATATATCCTCAATCTCCAGCTTTTAGTACTAGACATGACAGGACAATCAATGTGTAATTTGAATGGGCCCCTTGTGAGGTAACAACCAGTTTTCAAACTGTTAACTTGGCATTTTCATAATAGTCTATCCCTTTTACACATCAAGAGCAAACATACTGTAAAGTGATATATAATGATATATACCATTACGAGATTTTGTGTAATAAAAATATACAGCAAAATACCTAGACGTTTGCATTTATTAAAAAGTGCAATATAATAAACCAAATATGTAACTATGTATTATGTTGTGATAATGTATTATTAAGTAAGTAATTATTATTTTGCAAAATTAAAATACCATAATGTAAAATAAATTACATAAATATGAAAGAGACCTGTTGATATAATTATTAATTACATCATAAATCTTTTCAACTATGTTATGTTTTTAGCTGAAAACATTTTTGAGAAAAATAATTTTTTTCTCAGTAAAAACCAATTAGATCATAAAATAAACAACCGACTCTGGGGGAATTTTTAAATTATATTCATACTTATTATGAACAATTTCATTATTGTTTCTTTTTTTGGTGGCATTCATTTTTAAATTATTAGTTATAAACCAGAATGATAGTGAACAAAATTTTTCTTAGAACCACATTAAACCCACATTGTAAAAAAATGAAGCTACATAAGAATACATCTTTTTTTTTTTTATTAATTTCATTTGTAATATTTTTATTTTATACATATATATATTTTTTAACGTTTTGGTCTTTTTTACCTTTAGCCATTTTCAAACTTTTTCTACTTTTAAACGCATCATTTTATAAAAAAATTGTTTGTTTTATAAATACTGCTCTACAGAAGTATTAGTTTATCATTTTCTCTTGAACTTTTCATCTAGAATACATTAATTAATATTACACATGATATTCATTTTATTTTTTTTTTAAAGAAACATACATTATTGTTAAAACTACATAAACTAATATATTGTTTAATTCCTAGTTTGGGAAAAATTTATTTTTAATATTAAATTATTTACATTTATATTATATATTATTAAAACTAATTTGGAAACAAATTTCAAAAAACTTTTTAATCTCTAGAGTGGTCTGTGGCTTGTCAATTTTGTTTTTCCTCTATCTATGATTCATCATTATCAAACAGAGTTCACAAAGAGATTTTTAACTCTTTCAGTGTACTCTGTTAGGCTTTTTATTTAACTATTTTCGTTAGCGAGATGAAAAGCAGTTTATTTGTTCAGTTTAATTAGAAGTTTATATGTTACGTTTAAATTTTTGAGTCCATTTTGTAATTTATTGCATTATTTTGATTTTCAGATATTGTAATGACTTCTAAAAGCTTTCTACTATACCTATTCTTTTTTTTATAAAGTATTTTTGTATCATGAAAATCAAAATTGAAATTTTTTGTAGTGTGGTTCTGTACTAAGGCAGTTTCATTATTATATTTAGAACTACTTTTATTCTTATAGTCATTAGAAAGTTGATTAAGTTCTGTATTTTTCATGTTGTTCACTTTCCTCATAATATACTCTGGGACAGTTCAGAAATAGTATATTTATATGTATCAATATAAAACAGCTGTATCAAATAGAATTGCCTAGATAAAATAAAGATGGGTATAAAATTAAAATGGTAAAAAGAAACTAATGTAGACAAGCATTTCTAAGAGGATTGTGTTCTCTTAAAAATAAACTAAATAAATATATACAATGGGTTAGAAACATAAATCTGAAGGCTTTACAGTTGAAGTTTTTCAATTGATCTATAAAAAATCAATAATATTTAATTATAGAACATTATTTAAAAAATATTATACGGACATCTCAAGTAGAGTAGTTACTTTTTTAATTGAAAGTGCTTGTATTTGTAACACCTATTGGACAGGAGGAAATTTAAATTTTGAAACAAACAGAATCAACCGCTTAATCTTAATTTGTACAAAAATCTTTACTTTTAAAAATTGGATGTATCATGTTTTGATGGAATAATCCTTAAATACTCCTTGGTCATAGATTATCTCAGATTTTAATTTTCCTAAGAAAGATTATAAAGTCATTCTGAGCCATCTTTTTTATAAGTATACAATGACTAGTGAAGCCTCATTTTATCTTGAAGAGCAAGTTTTCTACACTGGAACAGTTAATCTTCCAAATGTTCACAATTTGGAAGCACAGGGGAGGGCTTAAAAGAAAAGTTAGTTGTTTTCTTTCTTCTTCTTTATTGATGTGAATTAGCACTTATTTTCTTGCCAGTGCCCAGTTAACTAGAACGAACTTTTCCTAGTCATTCTTTGAAACAATATAACATTTAAACTAATTTGTATCAAAACTTTTACAAATATCAGCAGTACCAATGGATAAAATAATTGGACATTTATAAAAACATAAAATAGCTAGTCTTTAAAGGTATATCTGCCATCTTGCTGTGAAAAGTGGGTAGGTTAAGGATTTTGAAACAGCAGAAAACTTTTAAATTTGGTTTTCAATTGGTTTAGAGATGTTTCAAATGAAAAAATATTCATTTTCAATCACATGTCTTGTAAATACAAAAACCATAAAAAAGTAGTTAAAAAAAAAACAGACAAGTGTTGAAACTACACAATTAAATTACAAATAACAAAAAGTACATTTGTTTTAATGAAATAATAATAATAATGCCCAATTGTCTTAGTACATACTATTTAATTCCCTGATGATATCAGGCCAAACTTCATTTAAAAATTAGGCATTTTATCTACTCTTGACTGTAGTAAATCTGGGTTAGTTGGTTAAAGTTAATATTACACCACTAAATGGACTAACTCTAAATTTAATGATAATTTCATATGCTAACTAGTTAGAAACAAGTTTGAATTAATACCCTACATTTAATTAAGTTGGTAAAGCCACAAACAAAAATTTATATAGCCACATTTTAAATATTGCTAAAATATGTTTACTGTTATGGCAGAACTATTTTATATATTATTTCAATTGAAGTATTGAAATATAACAGTAGACTCCCATAAAATATAATCCTTTAAATTTTTTTTTATTACAATTCATACAATGTGCTCAGTATCATATTATACCTAAAATAAATTTAATGTTTTTGCATATATTTAGATTTTTTGTTAATAAAAACGAAAATAGATACTAACCAGTTTTTTAATACTAAAAAGTTATTAAAATGGATAATTTATGAAAATCCAAACATTTTATAAAAAAGATAAAATAGTTACACAAATCAGAAGGTATAAGTGAAAAATAATTTTATGGAACTGTTAATTTAAATTAAATTAGTTCAATGATTAACCTTTGTTTGACTTTAACTTTGCCTACTGTCCATTCCCACAAATAACTTTCTTTTTTTTTAGTTCAGCCTCTTCATTCTGGGAGATGTTTTAGTATTTCTGGTGATTGGTGGCTCATGAGTTAAGTCCCCTATAATGTGACTTTCAACAATGCAAAACATACCCCCCTGCTGCCTGGAAGTTTACTGCACCTAAAAAAAATTACTGGTCTCCTGATCCACACCTATATAGCCTTATCAAACATGTTTGTTTTCTGTCTGATATTGGATTGAAAACAATTGATAAAAGCATGCTTTATGTCTAATATATATGTTTTACTTCTGATTTTGTGTAGTCCAACATAGGTTTATCCTTAAAATACTTTAAACACATAATCCTTGAGATATTTAGCAATTCAAATGAAAAAAAACAACAAACAAAATAATTATCTAGAATAGCTGAACATATAAGCAATCAGATTTTTCAGCAACCTCAATTAACTTTCTTCAGACCCAGAACTATTCTAATTTAAGTATTATAATTAAGATACCACAATATAAAATTAAAAAATCACAAAATTTTAGTTTAGTAGTTAATTTTTTTTAACAAATTGTGATTAAATGTAAAAAGCTAATGAGGTTATTAAATATATTAAAAAAACGGAAATATAAAAGTTGATATGAAACAGTGCACAAGAATTGAAAAGCTATAATTTCATTTACAGCTTGTTTATAGACTGTAAGAGGTTTCCAAACGTTTTTCGCATCACAGCATCCTACTTGGACTAAAAACATTTTGTGCCGCCTTTAACTAAAAAATTTGTTTCACCTTTGTTGGGCCAAAAAGATTTGTAGCACCCTTGTAAGGCTAAAAAAATTTGTTCCACCCTTGTTGGGCTAAAAAGATTTGTGACACCCTTGTAAGGCTAAAAGAAAAATTACGGCACAATATCCTTAAAACCATAGAATATGTTGGATAAGAAAAATGCTGAGTGCGAAGTAAAGCTGGAATGCACAGTATATTTGCTATTTTGAATTAATTATGTTATATGAAATAAATAAAACCTATTTATTTGTTTCAACTACATTATTAATTAGTGAATATTAAGGTTCAAATTAAAAGTCGTTCAACGTGAAGGTATGTCCACAAACACTTTGTTTAGGAGATGGATTAGATAGAATAATAATATGGCCTTTTATCCCTAACTGTATAAAAACTATTGGCAACATAAGGATTAATATTATTTGGCATTAATAATATATTAGCATTAAAAACTGTCAATAACATTTATCAGGTTTTTAGAGGCTTTCACAGAGTACTCATCATTATGCCTTCAATTTATACTAATGATCAATATGCCGATATGGTGTTTGTGTAGTTTTTGAAATGGTAATGCTAATGCTGCCCGTCGTGAATATCCCAGGTGTTTTGTGAATATGCCAGGTGTTTTACGAATAGAATATTACCAAGCAAATCTATTTTTAGCTCCACATTTCAATGTCTTAGAGAAACTGGTACATTAGCTAAATACCATGTGCTTTGTCCCTTTACGAAATAAAGAAAGGAGAGCAACCACATTACAATATTTTGATGATAATCCATCTAGCAGTGTACGAAGAGCTGGAACAGAGTTAAATATTATGACAACTACAGTATGGAGAACTCTCATTGCAGGCGGACTTCACCCATATCATTATCAACAGGTATACAGTTAATTACCCCAAGATTTTCAGCAAAGAAAAAATTTATCAGATTAGTACTTAAATCAAGTGAGCATAATCCACAATTTTCAGGAAACATTCTCTGGACAGATGAAGCTACCTTCACAAGAAGAGGTATCTTCAATCAGAAAAATAATCACCTCTGGTCGCAGGAAAATCTCCATGCAATTCGTGAGCATCATTTTCAGCACCAGTTTCAGTGCAATGTGTGGTTGGGGATAATAGACATTTTTAATAGGTCCGCATTTCTTGCCGCCTTGACTCAATGCGGCCACATTTCTGGAATTTCTTAATAATGATTACGGTGATTTAGTTGAACATATTTCACAACAACTGAGAAGGGACATGTGACTTCAATTAGATGGTTGACCTGCACATTACGGAAGAGGTCCACGACAATAGCTAAATGTTAAATATCCCGATCAATAGATTGGCCATACAGGACCAGTGGCTTGGCCTGTACGTTATCCAGACCTGAAACCACTGGATTTTTTTGTTTGGGATGACATTCAACAAAAAGTTTATGCAAGAGTGGTCAATGATCTTCATTTCTTATGAAGAAGGATAATTAATTCTTGTGAAACAATAACAAATATCCAGAGCAGTTCTGCCACTGCTGCTGTTGTAGAAGGAAGCTGAACCTGTCTTAATGCTTAAGGAAATAACTTTGAACAACATTTAATTTTTTTCTTGTTTTGAGGTCCTTAATTAATATTTTCAGTTTGGCCACTTAATCCTGAAACACCCTGTATAATTAAAACATAAACGAAAATAAGTTCTGTTCTTCATGAATATTCTAATAAATTAGAGATCCTTTCTTATTCATATAGCTACTTAAGTTATCACTTACGTAGCTATATGAAGACTGAATGGACCCTTAATTCAGTACAAGTTTCTATATAAAAGATAAACTTTGAAGATGAGAGGATGAGAGAGATTGGTTTAATTGGTCAAAACCAAATGGTACAACAAAGAAAATGCTTATCTACTAATTTTGTCAACTATGACCAAGCGAAAAAAAAACAATACAGAGTACATTCCAATCAACATCATATGAGTGAACATGCAGAATAGAGCCAGTCAAAATACGATGTAAAATCTATAAATTATTTAACTACAAGGTAGGCAAGGTTAATAATTACATGTATGCATAGATAAATACTAAAAAAGTTTATTTAATCAAAAATAAAGTCATTTTTAATTTATATATAAATTACAGTTTTACTATTTTTTGAAAATATTAAAATGTACATAGACTATATAAAAATATAAATATAACTAATCGACAGGGAGGAGAAATTTGATTTCTCCAACAAGGAATAAGTCTTTTGTTTGATTTGTTACTGACTACTTCTTTTCCCAAATAAATTTGAGATTATCTATAAAAACTCATATTTTTATTAAACACTAAAAATATAAGTTTTTATATGAGTATAAAATATCATACAGTTCTCTTATGAAAAGAACTTCGATCCAGATTTGGCCTTGTCTTGAAGGAGCTGGCAAGGTGTAAATGGGGCTCCATAAGCTTGTTCATATGCTTTCATCTTTTCGATCAACCGGGCAGCACCGTAAGTGTCCACAAACCTGAAGGGTCCACCAGTAAATGGGGGGAAACCCAAACCAAACACTGCACCGATGTCTCCTTCAACCTGACAACAGATATATAAATTTTATAAACTTTACAATAGCAATCAAAAAAGAAAAATTATTGGCTTTCATACTGAGATAGAAAACAAAAAGAGGCTCTTTTATATCAATTTGGACAAGATTTAATTTCATAGACACACGCTTTTATACAATCACAAATTTGGTATATCATTTTCCCAAATCTAATAAATATAATGCCTGATGAAGCTCAACTTACTGGTCCATTAAGGATGCCTTCTTGTAGACAAAGGATAGCCTCATTGACAAACCTGGTCACCATTCTTAACTGAATATCTTCTTCACCCTGGAAACCTTTGGGTTCAAGGTGATACTTGTTGATAATGCTGGCAGTTCCATCATTTACAGTCTTTTCTTTACTGTCTTTCTTGTAGATGTACACACCCTTTCCTGCTTTCCTTCCTGAAATATTGTATGAGTGTCAAACAAACTATTGTGATAATGCTTCAATGAGAATATTTAAACACTTCAAAGCTTCGGAAAAATAATAATTTATACATTTATCTTTAAACACACTAAGTGTAGAAGTCAATGTAATTATTTACTACTGGATTATTAATTTAGGACTATCTTAGGTTTTTAAAAACACAATATTTTCAGCTGCTGAAGGAATTTCCCTCTGGAAATATCTTCAACATTAATTACCACATTACCTAGTTTTCACATTTTTCTGGAGAAGTTTTAACTATAATCGCAAGGACGTATTTTCATAAGTACTATAGGACTTCCTCGAAATTCTTCAGAATATTTACAAAAGGATACGACTTGATGACCAGACAAGGTAATCAAGTCATAGCTCCATTTACTCAATTTCTTCCAAGAGAATAAACCAATAATAGCTTTTAATCCTTCCTCTACCAACATTTGAGTCATAATACTTTTGAAGTTTTGATTATTCTCTCAGTAATTAATACATAGCTAGATTCTAACAATTCTGTTTCAAATCCAATGATAAGAGCAGCTTCATCTCTTCAGACAGCTGCTGATATATTCCTATTTTAAATACAATAACTTACTGAACGCTATTATAGAGAACATATATTTAACCTACCCAATAGGTCCGTTTTGTTATGAGGTAAACAATGATTGATATATATATATATATATATATATTGTAATACAAAATAAATTAATGTTGATACAAATATAGA
>NW_027109400.1:759872-760117 GCF_000696795.3 Halyomorpha halys
GCAAAAATCCCTAACTGTTGTGCGACAATCGATGTTTACATGGAACATCGAGGCAGGTTTTGGTTTTGGAGATTCATTCGTTGTTTGGGCACACAGGAGAAATGATGTTTGCAGGATGAGGAGGTCCTCATCAATTTCTGTCTAGCAAGAGTGGACAGTTTGAAAAAGGAAGACAACCAAGAAGAAAAGCACTCTGAGTTTGGATTGCCTGGTGAGAGGACATCCGTCGGCTGGAAGCGGGAAAG
>NW_027109400.1:760843-785234 GCF_000696795.3 Halyomorpha halys
AAATAAATGTAAATTTATCCTCAACCCTTTATTTACATAGTCAACCAAAAACAAAACAAATAAACAGAAACTTATTTCAAACAAGTAGTATAAAGAAACCACTTAATTAAGAAGCTTTTATAGACAAAATAAATGATTACCAAGGAATCCAGCATCAGTAATTTCTTTAAGCAGTTCTTTGTTTCCACCACTAAATCTTTCTCCAAAGACAGTGAAGAGATTGTTACCAATATGAGCAGCAACATCTAGACCTACCTCATCCATCAAAGTAGCACTACCGACTGGCCATCCAAACTTCTTTGATATTTTGTCCAAATCTTTAGGGTCTACACCTTCCTAAAATAAAAAAATTCAAATGACAGTTCAGAAAGCTTTGGTCAGTCATTTTAAAAACAGTTTAATTGAGTAAGTATTATTAAGAGATAACATTTCCACATGACTTTTAAGTCAAATATTTAATATACAGATATATTATTTAATATACAGACTTGTACACTCATCTATAAATGAAACAAGCTTATCAAATTGAATACCTGTAGAATTCTCATAGCTTCAGATGCCATGGTTGCCAAGATTCTTGTAGTATAAAAACCAGGCCCATCTTTCACAGTTATTACTACTTTGCCTTGCCTTAATCCAACATCAACTGCTGAAGCTGCCGTATCTTGGGAAGTCTTATCCGTTGTAATCACCTCAAGCAACTGCATCTTGTCAACTGGTGAGAAATAGTGCATGCCAATCACCTGAAAATAAAATAAGTTTATATAAATAACTAATTAAGAGATATAATAGTTATCAACTATCAGTGACCTAATTTAAATGTAATTGAGAGCAAAAAATATTTTATCAGTAGGAATCCTTTATTTAAAGAAGTTTTAATCTAACTTTCTAGAGGGCACAACCCTATGGAGAAGAATACTGCAAAAACATATGCATCACATTTAAAGGGTTTTAGTTATATTCATTATATAATTATTCAAGATAATTTTTCATTAGTAAAATCACAAGTACAATTCTACTCACTAACAGCAAAGCTATTAAGAAATGTGAGGAATTACGTTTAAGTGACAAAAGTTATTTTATTAGAGACGACAGAGGGTTCACTTCCACCACTTCAGAACAACTAGGTTTATATCTATGAAACTTGCTACACATATTTCTCTAAATTTTATAAAACAAAACCAACCCACAGTCAATATTCTTGAAATTCGAGTATTTATGAATACAGACCATCTAGTCTGTATTCATAAATAATGGTAATTCAATTTCCATACTCGCCCGCTTTTATAAGTTTAATTTTTTCCATCTATCACTCCCCAACTTTGTATGTACACATTTTTCTTCTGAGGCATATAGCTTCAGGAAACTTTCCTCCTATACCTGGGCCAAGTAGGAAATGAAATTCTTTTTTTTTTCTTCCTTTGCAAACTTTTATTCTCCTCGAAAATGTTGAGTTTCTAGTAAACAAAAATAACAAGAAAATGAAGTGAAAATAAAATAATCGTTACGAGTTATGACAATTTATTTGTTATTTTCAGGTGATCCGTTACATCTAAATGAACGTGAGAACAATTTATTCCTGTATATAACAATTTAATACTGTACAATTTATTCCTTAGCTATTAATAGCCAAAACAATTTCCTTTATTAAAATAATGAACTACCGATACTTAGTTTTGGAGACTAGAAACTACGAAATGTACTTCAAAATAAGTCTAATTTTTCAAAGACTGATCTATTTGCTATGAGTAAATATTTCGATAGTATGATAAAACGACCTGTCATCATAGAATATTGGGAGCGAGCTAGAGAGAAGAGAAAAATAACATATAAATCAATAAATGTATATGATGTAAAAAATAGTTTTAAGTCCGAAAATGCAGTTTTGAGGATTCATATTTAATTATGCTGAAGAAAAGATAAATACAGAGAAATATGACTTAGAATATTATATTTTATCTTCTATTAGTATCAACTGCTATCAACTTAATTTATTTATTAGATTTTTAAGTCCTATCCATCCCTCTATTCCCAGTCCTCAAAGTAGTTATTCAAATCATTAATAAACATAGAATAATAGGATGAAGTACAGAAGGAGAGAGGTAACGGATGGGGTGGGAGAATAGAAGAAAGAGAATGGGCACACCACACTTTTTCAATCATTCATGAAAAGGTTAAAATTTAGCAAATAATATGAGAGAAAAAGAGTGGAACCGACGGTGGGTTACAGTAAGAAAGTACTACTCTACCTTCTACTAAGTCTCACAATTACTCCCTAGCCATCACTTTGCCTAAGAAAGTCGTTGGTATAAGCAGAAAATGTGACAAAATTTGATAAACTCAAACCGAAGTAAGAAAGTGATTAAAGGTTCACCAGAGAGGACAAGGTTTGAAATGATACATTATAATATAAGCCCATATATACATATATACAAAATAAATTAATGTTGATACAAATATAGAATTAGATAATAAAAAAAATTTAAATGTTTATAAATTAAAAAAGTAAAATGTTTACATTAGGTGAGAGAGATAAATAGATAGAAAGTTAAAAATGAACAAATCTAGGTTAGAATTTTAGGCGGGAAATGGGCGCCACCATATTGCTCCAAAGACCTGGCCATAACTGGTCTTTTCTCCCTACTAAGTATAAGGACTTACTTCCCCTGATAAGTAGCAAGTACAATTCCAAGAAAACCCATTTATTTTTATCTTTGTTCGAGAAACTATTTCTAGCTGCATTATTAAGTTTTTGAAATATTTTTTATATTCAACTTATCACAATTATGACTTTATTCATCTAAATAAAAACCAAGTTTTCTCTAAACAAGTATTTTTGGCACAGGTATGAAAAAGAATAATGTAAATTATATATCTATCGTCAGATCAAGCTAACTTATTTTAATGATAATTTGATAATATGACGAACAACCAAAAGAAGCCCAGGAATAGAAATCCACTAAAATACTTCAGGAAGTAGGAGAATAAAAATAAATTTCTTATCAGTGCACAAAAACTAAATCTAAATATAAAAACTAAATTCAAGCCAATAGAACCAACACTTTTCACAGGTTGCAACTAAATGATAAAACTGTGAATTAAAAAAAAATAAAATCGTGAGTCACAAAGATGAGGAAGAAAACTTTGTTGACCTGTGGTAAACAGGAGAACTAATAGTTTCATAAACAAACCACTACAGAGCACTGATTGCTTAATTTCATGTTGCTCTATTCTTACCCCAACTGACATAATATCATTCCATTTTACAGTATGTATAATAAAAATAAATTAATTGATACAAAATTTAAATACAAGGATAAAAACAGATGTCTAAAAAACTTGAGTGTGAAAAAAAAAAGGACACAGTTTGACGATTCTTAAAAAATCCAGTTTTTGTTTTTAAATAAGTGAGTTATCAGACAATATTTATCATTAATTTTTAATTTTTGAGAGTTCATTTGTGTAGTGAAATTAACAATTTTCCCTTAACACATGGACACACCTTTTATTCCTCCTTGCAGATATTTTTCGAATTCATCCAAGTGCTCATAGGAACATAGTGCTTTATTTCATATCCAATAGCTAAATTTTGAAAAAAAAAAACAAAAAAAATGTGACATCACCTGTTTTTCCCCATAGTCTTAGTATGCTAAGATGGATGTACCTAAATTACTTATATGATTAAAAGGCTCATAATTGGAAATTAATTTCAATTTAACCATGCATAAATGATTATATTAATGAACCTGTAAAATCAATTCTTCGATTCATAAGCTTTAAAAATTAAGTGTGCATGAGTTTATTACGCTAACAAAACCACAACAGAGAAAATTAATTGATAATCAAATATCTTATTTCATAAGTATACTGATGACCAGGTAAACAAACTATTTATATTGCAGTGACCTAAGTCAAGATATCATAGTCAATAATAAATCAAAATAATAAAAACATTGTATAGAAGAGGAATTGAATAAATCAAATGGAAACAATATAAATTATATGTTGTAAGCTCATTAAAAAATATAATATTCATTAACTAATTCTTCAATAAAACCATTGTTTATTTTTGAATATGTATGAGGTGTTTTTTTTTCTAATTCATTATGTTTAATATTGAAAACTCATGAATAATCAAGCAACAGTGGAATGATAAATGGTTAAGTTGATTATTTTAATCTTAATGTTTTCATGAGATTATAATTAGTATTCTCTAATTTTGAATAATGAACTATGAGTTGTTCTAGAGGTTCATTCCACACATATTCATTCTATAATATCTTAAATTAAGTATATATCTATAAATAGTAGTTGTAGGCATAAGGTATAGCCTTGAAATAATAAAATACCATCAATATACAGTATAGAAAATTGTCAAGAATTCCTACTCAATTTTTTATTACCAATTAAAACAATATAAGGTGAAGAAGAATATACTACAGAGTTAATGTACATTGAAACATAAGGTACCCAAAAGAAACCAATATTTCTTTAATCTTAGCTAAAAGATCACGCATCCACAAATTAATTACTCACTTTATCTGGTCTTTTGCTGACTGAAGCGATCTTGGTAATTTCCAGAGCTGATGTGTTAGTAGCAACAACACAATGAGGAGGCACAACTGCTTCGATCTCTTTAATAACTTTATGCTTTACTCCTAAATCCTCAAAAACAGCTTCAACAACCATATCACAATTTTTAAAACTGTCATAGGAAAGAGTGTATTCTAGATCAGCAAGATAGCGATCTCTTTCAAAACTGTAAACAGAAATAAGAACAAACATTTAAAGAAATAAAGTTCAGACCACATATGTGCATTTCCATGAACATACCATATGTATATATATGACAATGTATATATGTATGTATGAGTGTATAAATATCATAATTATTCGAAAGGCCCCACTGACTAATCTATTTTTCTTATTCAGCACAATCTTTTTTCTTTGTTTAATATTTATATTTATTATTAATAAATAAACCAGTTTTGATAAAATTTATTTGAAAACTAAATTAGTACATACATTTTTTGTTACTTTTGTTAGACAACAAATAAAATCAAGCAATAAGAAGCTTTTCTTATCAGTGGAATCCATAAAAAGTACTATTTAGGACACTAACTGCTTAGTTTCTTTTTTAAACAAGTATCTAATAGAAAATTCAAGTCATCTGTAACACTGAATGTTTAAAATGAAATAAAAAATAAAATAAAAGAAATTGTTAAAGTATCGCTTTAATTTTTCAAAAGTAATATTTGTCATTGCTATAAGAACACACAATGAATAAACCCAGTGCAGGCTAATCCAGAAACGAGTGTGTGGCCAGCAGAAGTAAACATATATTTTTGTAAACAATATTTCATATTAAATTTTAATCAGTACATAACATTTCACAGTTTTCCTATAATTATGATTAATCTATTAAATGTAAAAATCTGGAAGTATATAGAAAGGTATTCATTAATTGATCATATTTATGATTAATAATATTGTACAATATCATATAACATAGGGTACTTTTAAAATTATAATAATTTCTAGCATACAAAGTATAGATGTAACAAATATATATGCATAAATTAGTTAGAAATAATTATCATAATTACGCAGTAAGGCGCTTCCTTTTAACAGCACCATCAAATCCACTAGTGATTTGGTTCATACCCCTGTTGAGACCTTGCTGTGAAGTATCTTTTAAAATGGTCTTGATACCTTTGTCTACTGTAACTTGAGCAATACCAGCACCCATAAGACCTGCACCAAGTATAGCCAAAGTCCTAACAGCAAACATATAATTTATAGAACAACAAGAAAGTTGATATAATA
This sequence comes from Halyomorpha halys, assembly GCF_000696795.3. NCBI lineage: Eukaryota > Metazoa > Arthropoda > Insecta > Hemiptera > Pentatomidae > Halyomorpha > Halyomorpha halys. The sequence continues at coordinate 766,670 of NW_027109400.1, forward strand.
AATTAAATTACATATTAATGATAAAATAAAAATGACTAACTGGACTTTCTTCTCTGGTTTTCCAAATCTATTTTTCTTACATTCTGTCTGGCCCCTGAAGAGCCCAACTAAGCCTTTACTTTGTGGAGTCATGGCTAATTCAGCAAATCCTTCAGATTCAGCTTTATAGCCTGCTTCTTCTCCTTTGTCAATCCCTGTTCTTATTACATCGAGGATCTATAAAAATAAAAATTTAACAAAAAAAAAAACCTTTAAAATTAAACCTGACTTGAATTTATCATACAATCTTGGAACAGTAATGTGTTATTGTTTGTTTTTATTAATTATATCTAACAGAGATAAAAAAAGAATAAATATGATTATTGAAATTTTTTAAAATTAGATTTATGAATCAAATACATAGCCACAGGTACCCTCCCTTTTTCACTCTTTATTAGTTTCTCTAGCAGTTCATTTAGTAAAAGAAAAAAATCATTAAAAACTGGAGAAAAAATTAACCAAAATTATTAAAAAATTAGTGAAACAGGATTGTTTGAAATAATAAAATTTTAATATAAGAAGATAGTTTTAAACTATTTGTTCTTCTTTTTTTGACTGCACCCTGACTATCTTCTTATATTGAAATTTATAAGGTCAACTATATATACATATATAATAAAATTTTAATGTTTACTAACCTTCAGAGGTGCAGGATAAAGACCTCCTGTCATTTTCATGACCTGTCCTTTTGCCTTATTAAAAATTTGGTCTTTTACAAAATCGTACTTTAATGCTATGCCCATAAGTTTATCCACTAAACCTTTCTTACTCCTGTCAACTTTCAACTGGCCTGTTGCTAGTTGACGTGCTGCATTAACAGCTACCTCTTCAAGATACTCCATGGTCCTAAACAAATAACCATAGTATTTAAACAAAATATAATATCTATAATCATTAGATTATAGACAAGTTGAATACTTATTTCCTGAAACCTGTCATATTGAGAGATACATTAAGAAAATTATTTTTAACAAAAATGTCTTAGGAAAATATTCTACAAAAATATTTAGTTGAACTTGAAATCCATTAGGGTGACAGGGCCCTTTGGCATCATAAAATTACTAAGATAGAAAGTGGTAAAAATCACGTTAAATTGATATGCAATTTGGTAACATACATATTTGTGGCAATTTTTTTTTTTTTTAATTTACAGAAAACACAAGTTTCCGATTAATTTAGATATTTTTGGAAACTCAATTGATTTACACCAAGAGACAAATGTGTTAAACTTGAGACCAAGCATTTCGAAAAATAATTAAATTTTTAGCAGAAAACTGCAAATACTTTAAAATTAACTTCTAATGATTCATTTAAGTAAAATTTTTGAAAATTATAAATTCCTTTGATTCAACCTATTATGGTAACATTTTACACTGTATACAATGCTATATTATAACCAATAAAGAATAATAATAATGAGATAAAACAAATAATAATAACCTTTCCTCAGCAGGAGTCAAACCAGGTCCTAATGGCTCGATGAGAAGATCTACCATTCCAAGCTTTTTGGCTTTATCAGCTCTAACACTCTTTCCAGTCAGTTCTAGGTCAAGCGCCGTAGGTATTGAGGTCAGTCGCGGAAGCCTCATAGTACCGCCGCTACCGGGCAACAGGCCAAGCATCACTTCAGGAAGACCAAGGGAAGTTTTCTTTTCCTTAACTGCTATTCGATAATGACAAGCCAATGCCACCTATATCAAATGATTATTTCAGATTCCAGGCACAAACATGATTTAGTAATATTGGATAAGAAGAGTTAGTCCCCCTCCTCATAAATTTTCAAAAAGAAAAAAGCTAAATTTATAAGTAAGATGATAATAACAACAAAAGCTCAAATAAATGGTTAAGATTTTTAATCAACTGCTATAAGCAGACTTACTTTCTCTTTTACTTTTATACATCATTATAAGAAATAAATATGTAAAAAAAAAAAAAAAAATTAAACTTTAATGGTTTAAGAATGAAGTTTTATAAATTCAAACAGCAAAGGAGTAAAAAAGGTAGGAACTTTAAGAATGATAGACATAATAAGCAGTAATTATGTTAAATTATGTAATTGGGTTAGGTTAAAATGAGTTAATTCATACGTATTTAAGCTAAGCTAAGTAAGTGATCCTTTTAATTTAATTTAAAAAAAAAAAACTATTAATGTAAAATGCTAGCTATTAAGTACTTAATATGGGTTTTATAAGATAAAGAGTCTATACTAGCGGTGTAATAGTAAAGTAAGAAAGTTTGGAAAAAAAAGGAAAGTTGAAGAAACTTGAGAAAAAACATTTTATAGCCCATAAAAAAACAAATACAGCATTGCATAAGTTCTTACTGTAAATAGTTCTCCCTACTAATTGGCATAGTTTTCCATTTTAAAACTTTGCCTGATTCCTTTTATTTTATGATCCTGATAATAAAATCAACCTTTCTTTATTTTAAATTCATATAAGAGAATTAATATATAAGTCATTATGTAAAGTGATTCAAAATCTTAAATCTACGTACAGAATATTAATAAATTAATTTTCAAAGATAAAAAATGTTGGATATTTAATTTAAATAACAATATAATGTTATTAACTACATAACTTATCATTTATTTCTAAGAACAATTTAAGGTAATAACTAACTTCAAGTCCTCCTCCGAGACAAGCACCCATAATGGCAGCAACAACTGGCTTTTTCATTGTTTCAACTCCTTTTAATATTCTTTGACCTGATTGTGAAATTTCTCTAACTTCTTCTGCAGTCTTACATTTTTCTAACATACTTATATCTGCTCCAGCAATAAAACAGCCAGGCTTTCCAGATATTAATACTGCTGCTCTCAAAGCTGGATCATCTCGCACTTTGTTTATTGCCAATTCCAGTTCTGAGACGACTTCGGCATTTAATGAATTCACCTAGGAAAAAATAAATTTAGATTAACAGCGAAACTAATCAGTAAACATCAATTAAAACAAATATAATGAATAAATAAAGAAATGCGAGAAATTAATAACACAAAAGACTAATAGTTTAGGGAGTAAAATATGAGCAATATATTTAAAATCATTAAACCGCTAGATAAAAACTTTAAAATGCATCTATCCATTAAACAAACAAAAATTGGTCATGAACAGTTCAAATCCATAGAAATAGGTTCATATAACTAACTTTATTAGATTAACTTTAGAAATCGTTTATTACAGGAGATCTATTAAGACATTAGTCAAATTTAATTTATAATTGGAGTTATTAAAAATAAAGTTTATTATATTTAATTATGTTTGTGTAGCTATTATTTGCTACAATCTGTTTCCCAGATCTATTACTGAAACAAAATGGAATAAATAAGTAAATATTAGATTTTTTATGCTCTTCCAGTGATTAAAACTGTCTTTGGAACGAGCTCCCCACCCTCTAGTCCTAACTTATTCTGTTTCAGTTTGAAAAGAATGGTTGGCATGGAATATAGTTAAAATGAAACCAGACATTAGAAATAATTTGAATAAAAGGATGGAAATCGCCAATAATAGAACGAAAAGAAATTTTTATGTTTGGTTAAAAGACCACATTGTAGGATTAAAATAAACACAAGGTCGGTTTGAGAAGGAGAAATATAAATAAGATGAAGGATTCATAACTTTGTAATCTAAAATAATTTAATATCATGTGCTGGAACAAATTATTTTTAAATGATTGATTTATTTACAATCTCTTAATCAAAAAATTAAAAACAAAATTCTTAACACCTTTAACATACCTTGACATTCGGAGAATCTAAAGTAATGACTGCTACATCGTTGACTACTTTTGTTCGTGTGTGTTTTGGTGCAGTTGAATATAATCTCCATTTTAATGATCCTAAGAAAAATTAAATATTTAATACAATTAATATCAACACTGCAAGATTATCAAAAGAATACTTAACAATCTTGATGGAAAATATTGTATAGGAATATGCTTACAATGCTCGTTTAATTTATCTTTAGGAAAGAATGCAGGATAATTCAAGTAGAATCCAGGAAGAAATTTTTGTAATGAAAAAATCAATTGTGGAGAACAGAACGAGGAAAGTAATACAACCTGAATGATTCAAGAATTCAAAAAGGTTTCAAATACAACTAATTATAGTCAGGCCTATTTGATTAGAGAAAAAGATATAGACGAAATAACTAAGAACTGGTTTGTCAGAAATACTCTCAATGGAACTCTTGAATCAATGGTAGTAATTTAAAATAATACTGGACAAGAGCCAGGAAGCATTTGAAGTAAAAGCAAAAGCCATTACTCTAAAGCCAATAAGCTTTTAAATAAACAAAAATCCTTAGATAACCATTCTTTACAAATTCAGAGCATACATTCTTAAGTAAAAAAGAATGAAGGAAGAAATTCTTTAAATTCCTTTAAAATATTAAATACGGGGAATTTATTTAACAGGAGAAAAAAAAAAGTTAGTTTTGGCTTTCTAGTACATGAATTTTACTGTGGATGTTATCACTAAATATAGGTCAAGATGAAAGCCTTACCATTGCAATATGATTAAACCTTAAATTTCTTGAAGGAAGATGGTCTGGATGGTGTTCAAAAAAAGTTACTCCAAAATAGTCTCAAATAAATAGCAAGAAAAACTATTCATTTGAGGCCTAAATTAAAATAATTTAAACTTAATAAGTTAGTATTAAGTGTAATTACTGATACTATGAAAATAAAAAAATATACATCTTCTGAGAGGGTCAATGGCTACAAGTGATAATTTTGCTGATGAAATTTTTCTGCTTTTAACCTGTGCCTGAAACAAATTTATATTTTTGTACTGGCAAAAGCGTGAAAATGCCAATATTAACGATTTTTTCAATACTGAAGAATAAATTTGGTACAGGCACAGGAAGATGGCAAATACAAAAATTCTAATTCCAAAAATTGTCACAAGGGTTATCACTAACTCATATTTACAGGTGTTAGACAAGAATACACATAGATCATACAACTAACTATATTACAGGATAAAGCTATAACAAATAAAAATATATTAATTGAAATGCTATGAAATATAACAATATTTATGAAAATATTTTTTAGTTCATATCAAATAAAGCAATGGTTAGAAAATATTGAGGTGAATAGCACAAAGAATTAGCAGAAATAAAAGATAAATTTTGATAAAACAAAGGATCAGTAGTAAAGATTCTCATATCTAAGTGTACTAATCAAGATACAACATAAAATCTATTATCACTGATAAGCACTGAAGTCCTAAAATAGAAGAGCAATTTTTACCTAAAAAGATATCTCTTTTGGTGAAAACTTTTTATTACATAAACGAAATTTAATAATTAATTTAAACAATTGGACAGATACCAATATCCTAAACTTTATTGCTGTGTCATACAATTCAACACTGAAATGGGCACAGTTAATGTAACATTAAAAATTTAATAAATAACCAAGAATATAAATCCAAGTTTATTGTTAAAAAGTAAGAAATATATAATATGCACATAGACATTAAAAGAAATAAAGGTACAGTACTTTTCCAACGATATCTGTCAATTTCTCAATTTGGTTAATCAAACTTAATTTTTTCTCTAATCATATTTTCGTTGTGAATATTACATAAATATGTACCTGCTGATGAAATAAATTTGATATTGTTCCTGGAAATCTCGCCTAAAACACCAAATAACCTACAAGCAGCCATGGTAGAACCTGTCTTACCGTAGGTCTCCTTGAAAAAGACCGACACTGAAACTTAGATAAGAAAAGCGCTTAAGGCACTAACTGTATAAAATTTCGAATGATCCCTAAAATTACTCCCAGAGAAAGATTCTCATATCTACAAATTAGTTTGTATAATCCTTTAAATGAATATTTAAGGACTTATTAAGTCATTTGTTTTTGTTTTTCATTATTTATTGTATGTCCATTAGTAAAGTGAACCAATAAAATTTTAAAATAATCTTTTTAGACATAATTAATACTTAATGCATTATAGTATATTTAATATTAAAATATATACATTAAAAAGTGTCTAATAAATGAAGCATTATTAATTATAACCTTCTGGAGGTTACAAAACAATGAATGTTGTTTGAACTGTACAAGTTCAGTGTAGTCTCGTACTGAAGTCTCACTGTATTTGTATGTTCAAGTTAAATAGTTCCACTGTTGTGTGGTTTAGGATCTAGCCATTCCCCATATTTATACATTCCATTTCCTGATCATACTTGTGTGTGACTGTCATAATTGTTTATTTGTAGTGGACATGTATAAACAGTTTTTATACCTATTTTACTTTTAATTGTTAATCTATCGTACTAAATTGTATTATTCGCATTAGTGTATCTTTTAATCGGCCCTCTGCAAGTTTTATAATATCGTGTGAAGATGGAATCAACAGCTCAAGATATTTCACATTTATCCAGTGTTCAAATTAAAACAGAGCCAGATTCTGTTGAAACTCCTGATAGAACAACACTACTTGCTGTTCTTCAGGTCTTAAGGAAATACAATCTCAAAGTGAGTATTGGATTATGCTTCATTAAGTGTTTCTGTAAAATGCACATTAATGACTTAATTATAAAAAAAAATAAATTATTGTATATTGATATGCCTTGTCATATTCATTAAAATTTGGAAGAGTATGTTTTAACAGTTGGTTGTTCCTACTGTCAAGTAGTCATTTTGCAGTTACAGGTATAATTTCTTAGCTATCAGTTTATTTTTAACATTTTTATAAGCTTTTCAACTTGTTGATCTCATATACTATATAATTTAATATAACTTATAGTTGTGAGTATTGGGAAGTAGGTGATTATTGGTAGCATTAAAGCTGAGACTTTTTAGATGATATTATTAATATATATATATAAACAATCAAGGAAAAAGAATGAATAGTTTTCCTTTAGTTCCTATTGCCGTTATTTTGCATTATTTTAATTGATTTATTAAAGGTAAGGAGTAAGGAGCACCCTTATTTAAAATCTTTCTCATCTGTTATAAGTTCTGATGCTTCTTTATCGTGTATCCCAATTCTTGTGTTCCATTTTTCTTGAAAATGCTAGGAAGAACTGTTGAAATGTATTAATTATTCTTATTGACTCATTTAAATAATTTCAGGAAACAGAAGAACAGTTGAAAAAAGAAGCCAAAGTTTCTGATGTCCCTACAACACAAGGGTCAGATTCAGAAGTTAGTAGTGTTCTGTCTACCTACAAGTCTGAAGGGAATCCAGATTTATATGAAGATGCGTATATGGACTTAAAAAAGTTCGTTGATTCTTCTCTAGATGCATTTAAGGTATAGTACTTTATTTTGGTATGGTATACATTTAAGGTATGGTACTTTATTTTATTTCAATACATTCTATCTAACGGACTGCAAAATAATTTGTTTTAAATTAATTAAAAGAAAATTTATGATAAAAGTAGTCACATTATCATATGTTGGTTTTAATTTTAGTGCGTCACTTATGCATTACATACTTTCTATAGAAACATTATATTGAGGTTAATTAAAGGCTAGCCTAGACGAGAAGTGAAACCATACCAAACTTTGAACTGAAAATTGACTAGATAGAAAATAGTTTCTAGATTAAAAAATTATTTATTTTTGTTTCTTAGTTTCCTTACTACTTTAGTTCAGCAGTTCCCAAAGTGTGGAAAACTGGGGTGCCCCAATACTACTTTCTCAAAATATTCCAAAAAGAAAAGAAATAAATGTAGAATTAAAATAGCAAATTTACAGTGCATTGCAGCATCTACTCTGCCTAACAACTGTCTTAAGGATCTAAAAGCTATCGAACAATATGCCTCCTCCCAGTAGTTAGTAAGGTCCTGGAGCACATGATTGTTCACAGCCTGAGATCAATCCTAAGTGCTGCAGACTTGCGGATGACTATCCACGGCAGTTCGGCTTGACCTGTGGCAGAGGAACTATAGATGTGCTGCTGAGAGTGTGTACGGACATGGAGGAAATGGCGGAGAAATATGTCTAATTGATCATGTTTGACATCTCTTCTGCCTTCGACAGCGTTTGGTGGCCCCGTGTACTCCAGCGGTTGCAATTGCTCGACACCCCAGTAATATATACTTCTTCTTTGGTAGTTACCTCAATAACAGGAGTGTCAGAATCAGGGGTAACTACTACGAGGTCGAGAGAAAAATCGAAAGAGGATGTCCGCAGGGTTCAGTCTTAGGACCAGCTCTGTGGAAGCTAGTATTCGATGAGTTGCTGGGAGAATTAGAGGACAAGGGGTTCCTTGCCGCGGCCTACGTCGACGACCTGGCAGTCATCGTGGCCAAGAACAGCAGATCCAGACTAAAGCCAGAAGCAGAGAGGTTTGCCAGTCTCGTAGGAGAGGTGCGTGAAGAGGAAGTTGAGTATGGCAGCAGCTAAGACTCAGGCCATACTCATAAGAGGCTCCACGGACAGGGGTCATCTTATCACCCTGGATATCCAAGGAGAGAGGGTTAGACCGGGTGAGGAGGTGACATATCTTGGTGTGGGGATAAGAAGAAGATGCAACTTCTCACCTGGTGTATCTAAAGGACAGGGTAACACTGTCACTCAATGGATTAAGTAGGATAGGGGGTGTATTTTGGGGCCTCAGGTACCCTGCAACGATGACCATATATAAAAGTCTGATATTGGGTATTCTGAGGTACGCATCCCCTGCGTGGAGCCGAAACCTCACGCAGACACAGGAGAGAAGACTGGCCACCATACAGAAATTGGGTCTGCTGAGGGTCACAAATACATACAGAACAGTGTAACATGAGGCGGTGCAGGTGCTAGCCGGAGTGATGCCCCTTGACCTCATCCTCAGGAAGGATGCCCTTAAATATGAAGTAAAGAGGCAGGGACTAGAAATGATACCGGAGGAGCTCCAAGAGAGGATCGGTGAGACTCCAAATTTTGGAACAAAATACTGCGAGAGGACTCAATATAGGAGTGGAATGGACAGTGGGTAGTAAGCCAGAAGGGCGCTACTCTGAGAAAATTCTTCCCTACCGTCCTTTCTAGATTGAAGGCTAAATGGGTCCTCCCAGACTATTGGGTCTCACAGATCCTAACAGGACACGGGGGGGGGAAAGCTGCAGAGCTTTGGAAAGAACATTGTCCCCCCCCAGTGCCCCACGTGCGGAGTTCCTGAAACAGCAGAACATGTAATAGTAGATTGCTCTGCCATGGAAGAACACCGAGCCAGGCTGTTGAGAAAGACCGAGTTCATTTACGGGTGGAAGGAGGTGGTGGGCACAACTCATTTCACCATGGAAGGACTTGACCATCCAACATCATATCTACTGCAATTTAGTATAATATGTAATGGGTCCTCGATAGAGTTGCATGTCGAACATTTATCATTTTTTTAACTTTAATTAATGTCAAGCCGCGATTTGTACGACCATGGTTAATTCTTAATCTTGTAAGTAGGACTATATCTTTTCTGTTTAGCTTAACACAAGTGTTAAAGAACCATGGGCGTGGAGAGACGTTAGGTTGGATAGTGAAATGATCTTTACCTTTCGAACTTGACTCCCAGACATACCTATCCTGCCATTCACTAATGAAGTCTTTTTTTAACCATCTAAAAATTTCCTGTAAAGGCAGTTTTGCATTTTCACTCTTCCCAAACATCGTTTAGCTATATTGTCAGTTCGCTCATTGCCGTACAAACCCACATGACCTGGAACCCATTGGACCTTAAATTTGTTATTTGATGAACTATGAACTTCTTCTACTATGTTCTTAATTAGGTAAGATGAAATATGTTTTTGGGTGAACTGCATACGGAAGCGGAATCTGTTAGAATTATGAGTTTTGTATTCTTATATTTCCTGTTTGGTATTTTTAAAGCTTCAACGACACCGTATAATTCAGCACTGTATATGCTGAACTTGGTGGGGAGGTTTATCGATGTATCCTGATTATATAGGACATCATATATCCCGACTGCAACTTTGTTTTTATCTTTAGATGCATCTATATAAATTTTTAGATAATTTTTATACTTTTCAGACAATATTTCTAATGTTTAGAACTGTCAGTGGATAGTGTATTTTAGTCAAATCTAATTGAAATAGTTTGGGATTGGTTTTTATGGTAATTTGTGACTTTGGAATGGGAGTACATAGGTCGAGCGGTCCGGGGTTGATGGCAAGTGTGTTAAATAGATGTTTCGATTCTTTGGCTATGATCCCTACTTTTGGAATGAATAAAGTGTCGTTTCGAATAGCTTGATATAGAGGGTCGCAACTGTTAGAGGCCACTTTTAAAAGGAATTTTTTTATTAACCAATTTCTTCTCATTTGGAGAGGCGATTCGCCTGCTTCTGGTTCCAATGCATTTGTAGGGCTTGTGCGGAATGATCCTAAACATATCCTAAGAGCATTGTTTTGTGTTGTATCTAGCTTTTTAATTAATGGTGAGCTTGACTTATTGTATATTATGGATACCTTGCACTGAATTCTTTATTTTAATCCTCAACTTGGCCATCTATGACAAGAAAACCAAAGAAAAAGAACTACTGTTTATTACATTCAACTAGCTTTAATTTGAATACTGGCAGACATCTTTAGTTTAATAGTTCCTGAGATATATTTTTTCATAAATAAAAAATATTCTCAGAACAACTAGAAATCAACATTTTGTGAATTTATTTTGGCAAATATTATAAAAACTATTTCTCATATGAAGATAAATGTTTACTACTACTACTTTATATCACATTAAACTAGCTTTAATTTGAGTGATGATATACATCTATATGTCTAATTGTTCGTGAGTTATAGATTTCTCAAAATAAATTTTCTAAATATTTATTTTAAATAATGAAATGACGCTTTTTAAAAAACTACCTCGAGAGCTATTGAACTCAAATAGCTCTATTAGGGCTCATATTTTTCCTATATATATTCAGGTCCCTTCATTTATATAATTATTTTTATTTTATTTTCAGGCCCAACTCATTTTCGCAAAGCATCAATTCCTGATTAATATATAAATTATCAAATACTTATTTGTTTTTTCTGTAACATTTTTGGAAAAACTTAGCTACCATGACTTGTCCAGAAAAAATTTGGTATTTAATAAATAAAAAATATAGTTGTAACTCACGACTGTGATCTATTGATTGAAAAGATTATTAACAACTGCTTCGTTTTGTTGAAATCAACTGTTTGGTGTGAAATCAACAACTAATTTTATTTTTTTCATTTTCAGCATGAACTTGGAATGATACTGTATCCTGTTTTTGTACATATGTATCTTGAATTGGTTTATAATGGCCATGAAGCGCAGGCCATTAAATTAATGGAAAGATTTGGAAAAGATCAGGAACATTATTATAAAGAAGATTTGCAACGGTTGTCCATGGTTACCAAAAGAGACCAAATGAATGGAAATGAAATTACTGATACTTTTAGGTAAAAATGGAACAAACATTTTATTTTAAAGTGTTGTAAATAAAATTTAAAGTTTGAATTATTTAAATTAAAAATATGCTTTTGTAAATTGAATTTATCTTTAATATCCAGATAATTACATAAAGATATATATCATCTACTCCTAGAGTTGACGAATCATGTTCTGTTTAACTGAATTATTTAAATTAAAAATATGCTGTTGTAAATTGAATTTATCTTTAATATCCAGATAATTACATAAGGATATGTATCATCTCCTCCTAGAGTTGACGAATCAATGTTCTGTCATGAAGTGAATAAACAAAATGTAGAGTGAAGTGGGTCAAAGAATTATTTAAAACTAGGAGAATTAAATGTATATTATAGCCTTATCTGATAAATTTTATTAATAACAAATAGCCTTTTAAATCAAGCAAAGTTCTCGAAATTTAAAAAAAAAAATTGCTCTTGATTATGTAAACAAGTTATCTTGAATGAACAAACTATGGTATGAAAAAGAATGTCTTTTCGACAAATTTTATTTTTTAATTGAATAATCTCTTTTTATAAGATTTTTGAAAAAGGAAATCAGCTAAATTTTAAACTCTAAATAATTCTAGTAGTTCCATTGTTTTCAACTTCTGAAGGATTGAAGAATTTTTTCTTTAGAGAACTTAAAAACTCCTTCAATAACAAAAAAAAAAATCTTAGTAGCATTTTAAATATAGAAACAAATAATGATAAATTCCCTCCTTTTACCTCCTAAAATTCAAAACAATGGAAGGCCCTATTTACTTATCAACAACCTATTTTTCTAACTAGTTATCTGGAAGTTACGTTTAAAAATAATTGGCAATTAGTTTTTAAGTGTTTAAAAACTTAATCCTCTTTATATGCATAAAATAATATGTTTTATAAGTTCGTATTGTTGGTGTATTTCATTAATTATAAGTGCATAGCTATTGGTGCTTGTTTTATCTTGACTGCACTTATGAAATAAATAACAACTTTTTACATATAAAACATTAATATTTTTTATTGTTAAAATAATAACATTTTCTTCATACTACTGATACTAATCAACTTTTCTTTTATTTTCCATAATATTTACATCTTATTGTTCAATTTCATTGTCTCTGGTCTGTTCATGGCAGCTGTCAACATTTTTTAATTTATTTTACAATAGAAAAAAAAAAACATAAAATATCATTCATCATCATATATATATACTGTTTGCTTGCTGTAATGTCCTTATGTACTACAACTAGAGCACAGAAGCCACAAATGTAAATTTTATTAATGATTTCAGGTCAAATGAGTTTATAATAAGAATGTCAAGAGATACTCTAGCTACATTAAAAAGGCATTTACAAGAAAAAAAACAAAGTATTATTTTAAATATTATTCAGGAGCATCTGTATTTTGATATGTACGAAGGTGTAGCTCGAACAAAATCTCAAATTGATTCAGTTGCCGGTGCAGTGATTGGTGAAGCTACTAGGCAAGGTAATAACGACTATTACACAATAAATTAAATAAGATTGGCACAAAGGACCAGAGTGAGCATTACATAATAAGTAAGTGAGCACAAGCCAAGAGCCAATTGTGATTTAACAAAGTCCTTCAATATGTCTTTAATTAGTAAAATAGTGTTTATAAAATCATATTACGATTTTGTATTATTGTATCATTTCAAAATTATTAAATATTGACAGGATTAGTATTAAAGTTTTTTATTTTTTGCTAACAAATTATTTCATGGTCGTTTGAACTCAGTTTTTAAATTATATGAAGGCTATTTTTTTTTTAAGTGTAACTTTGTGAAATTATTCAGTAATATCTTTTCCAGTTACAAAAAATATTTTTTATTATTGATGTTACTACAACAAAAAAAATGGATGTATTAGTGTTGTTTCTGTTTCCATTGTTCATCATTCAAACAAGATTAAATAAAATAAATAGATTATGGTCCAGGTGTGGTAAAAAAAAAACTCAAATAGTGATAACTACTTGAGTTTTTTTTATCGCACCTAGGCCATATTCCATTTATTAATAATACAAAAGGTCAATCAGCGACTTTCCAAGATTAGATTTAGTTTTCTTAAATTTATTATTAATTTAATTAGTATTTTCAAATAAATAATTTAATAGTTCTATACTAAGTAAATTAAATGTCTATTTTCTAAATAAAAAGTAATTATCAATTTTTATTACTTTGAATAAAAATAAAAGATTGACAGTTTTCAAGGGTTAAGCTTTATAATTTTACATATATAAGAACCTCATACTTGTATGTATGTTAATGATTAATAATTACATCAATAATTATATTTTAACTGCACAAAATATATGTTATAAAAATTAATAAACTCAAGTTTATTTTTAATTATTTAGTATTTGTAGTGAGTTAATTAAAGTAGAACTTGCCAGTTTAATATTAACCTTAAATCAATAAAAAAATGCTATTAGTATGTTTGAAATTTATTTATGAATTTGATTCTTTTTGGTGCAGACAATAAAGCCAAAGTTTATTATGGTCTTCCAAGAGAGCCTGATTACCAATATGCTGCCGCTGAAGATGACGAGGATACAGAAGCTGATGGTGGTGATAAACCTAAGAAGAAAAAACAAAAAAAAGAATCTTTTTTCAACAAAAAATTAAAAACTGATCCTAATGCTCCACCCATGGATCGAATCCCATTTCCTGAACTGTAAGTTTTTTATTTTCTGTTTAATACTAACTCAATTTTTTAGTGATGCCAAGCAATGGTAATTTATCCATATCAGATATTATTTGTCATCATTAAAGAAAATATTGTTGTACCTATTTCACTCTTCTTTTGAAAATTCTTTACTGATATCTCTTTATTTCTTCATATAAACTATTGAGCGACTTCTTGGTTAAGCTTAAATATCCTGATTTTGAAATAGTAGACTTGATAGAAAAAATCTTTTATAGTTCCTTAACAATAATAACATTCAGAAATATTGATGTTTCAATTACCGTTTATGTAGAAAAAAAATCAGTGACACTAGTTTCCAATTAAATTCTCTGAGATAAATAAATATCAAATGACTTACTTAAAATGTACAATCTTAACTAACTAAATGAATGCTAAATTTGCACAATGAATCAGTCACAGTATTATAGAGATAGGAAAAATATTTTTAATTTTGTGGTCTATAATGGTTTCTGATTACATCATCTGTTCTGATTGATTTAATACCTTCTCAGGGCTCCTATATATTAAATTAACTTAACTTATACAATTTATTTTCTAATCACAATGGTTTAATACCATATAGAACAAATAAGGTTTATCAAACCTAATCAAGAGTGACAACTGAAAGAAATATTTCACTTGTTTAATTTTCTATTAGTTATGGGGAAAAGCTGTAACATCCTAAATACTGGAAAGTGCCAGGTGGCGTGTCCTGGGAGTTGTCACCCTTCAATCATAGGCCACTACTACCAGTACTGTTTGTTGTAATATTTGTATGTATCTGAACCTCTCCACTCCCACTCCTCTATTTTTAATGTGAAATTAAGTTCAAATTGTAACTAATGTTTTTTTATTTATTATAGGAAGGACAATGATAAAACTGAGAAGATCAAAGCCTTGAGAGAAGCATCAAAAAGGGTTAACTTAGGAGTTGATGGTTTACCATCTATTTGTTGTTATACACTACTTAACTCTGCTCAAAGGTATGGTTTTATTTTATTTTTGGTTGTGAATTATATCCATATTTCTTTTCTTTTCTTAAAAGGAAATCATTATATTCACTGCATTTTTAAAAATTATTTATTTAATGTAAACATTTCCTTGCAACAATATTGAATTTAAAAACTGTTTTTATTCTTTATGAATCAAAATGTATTAATAGGAAAAACTATTTCCTCTATTTTATTTCAGTATAAAATATAAAGTTTTATTTTGATTAAAGTCTCTTGTCATGTCTTTATTTTATTTTATTTAAAAGTCAATAGTTGTTGGTTGATGACTGTTGTCTATGCCCTCTTAGCAAATTTTGATTTGTTTATTTTATATTCAAACTATGTTGGAAAATGATAATTTTAATGTTGGAAGATCGTTGATTGACTGTGTGTAATATATAAAATGAAGATGGTCCAGTAGCGATCAAAAGAACTCAAATAGTAATTAAACTATTTGTTGTGTGCCACTGTTTTGTTTCACTTTGCAGGGCTTCGTCTGGGCTAAAAAAAGATACAAACTACTAAAATTATGTAACAAAGTTAGAGAATAGATAACATGAA
Source organism: Halyomorpha halys (assembly GCF_000696795.3). Taxonomy (NCBI): domain Eukaryota; kingdom Metazoa; phylum Arthropoda; class Insecta; order Hemiptera; family Pentatomidae; genus Halyomorpha; species Halyomorpha halys. Next base: position 782,363 of record NW_027109400.1, read on the forward strand.
ATAAAATTAAACTAATGTGTGGCTAAATATGATTTAAATTTTTTATAAAAATGAGCAAAGTAAATTAAAGAAAATAAAAATAAGATGTACAGTGAAAAGTACAATTAAATAAGAATTACAAAAAGGTGTTAGACGATTAATGAAAACTGAAATAATAAGAAAGAAATATTAAAATACATTACACAATAAAAGATGGAAAATAAGGGAACTAATAATAAAATAAAGGTCAATAAAAATGAAAAATAATTAACGAAATAGGACAGTCACCTTTTTAAATTGATGTAAGTTCAAGAATGATCTAAAGGTGGACATGAAGTACTAACAGCTTAAAGGAGTGGGGAATTTGTATTTAACAAATATGTTATTTATATTTGAAAGCAAAAAGAGAAATAGCAACTCCAGGCTGTAGGATTTGTGTGGTTTGTTTTCCTGATGAGCTACAAAATAAGATATAGCATCTTAAACTGTGTTAGTATTGGTTTCTCTAGCTCAACATTAGTCAGAAATATGTTGTGGAGGTTCTATCTTGTTTTTTTTCCCTCATTAGTTGGTTATCAATATTATCAAATTGATTTTCTTTTCAGTGTCATTTGTGCTGAAATATCTGATGATTCTACCATTTTAGCAGTGGGGTTTTCTAATTCCCATGTAAGAGTTTGGAGTCTTCTAACACAAAAGCTTAAAGGAATGAAATCTGCTGACCAATTACAAGATATTGATCATGAAGCAGGTAATATATCATTTTTATTTACTCAATTTTTTTGTCCTACGCTATCATAAAATCAAATATAGGAAATTATTTAATACATTTAATTAGTACTTGATTTTTTATGGATATGGATTTTTAACATTATTACAACCCTTTAATGACTTAGTTAAATTACAATCAAGAAATGGAAAGTAAAACCTTTTAGTTAAAGGTTGCCTGTTATATAGGTTGTTGATATTTATTTTTTTCCTCCCCTCCTTCTATCTAAGTATATTTGAGCTTATCCTACTGGTTATGAACCTATTCTAGCCATATTGGAAAGGCTGAGATTCATTCTGTGGCTCTGCCAAATAAATTTTTATTTCAACCTCTCTGGCCAGCTTCATCTCAGACCTGAGATTGTTTAGGTTACATCTTAACACTTTTGACCTCCATGACCAAATATTGTTGTAACTTTTGAATACTGTTCAAATTTGGATGAAATTAGTACTCATGTTTTTCATTGACGGGAAAAAAAAAAATACGTTGTTGGAAAACCATTTCCAGACCTTAGATAAAGAGTGAAATTTTACCAAATTTAATTTTGTAATAGTTAGTTTCTAACTCTTATGAATAAATTTCTCAAGGTATTATTAAAACCAAATAAAAGTGGCTTGCTTTTATTTACTTCCACTGGATATCTACGAATCTATGCGTAGTGTTTCAAAACTATCCAAATATTTTTCAGGTGACTGAACTCTTAATATTCCTGTACAAACAGTATAGGGTTGTAAGTATTTTTAATCACTCTTTGATAGATATTAGTTCATAATTAATTTCAATTTTACTAACTCTTGTTTCAGAGGATGTATGGGCAAGAATAATGGATGAGAGGAATGCTGAATCTTCCAGATTACTTTATGGCCATTCTGGTCCTGTGTACAATGTTTCTTTTAGTCCTGATAAAACACTATTGCTATCGTGCTCAGAAGATTCAACAGGTAATTTCATTTATTTTGTATATTGTTTCTACCAGTTATGTATTGTATTAATTCTATTTTTATTTTGTTTTTCAAAAGGGAGGTTAATAGCTAATTTGTGTTGTGTCAATATGTTATTTTTAGTTTATTAATGAGTTTCCATGATCTAAAATTAGTGCTTTCTTCTATGAATGTTTTATAAAAAGTACAGCAAGTTAAACCATAAAAATAAAATAAAAGGCTAGTTCTGTTTTTAAATTAAAGCTATGTTTTAATTTATCATGCCAATGTTATAACACTTTAATTGCTCGTGCTTGAATTATAATGACTTAATGTACTGAAGTTTATCTTTCTGTAAACATTTCATGATTTATAAATTCTGCTATCATTATTATTGTAATGAATATAGAATGATAGTATTGAATAATAAGTCTTATACCTACTCAATGAAAGTGTCCCTGTATTGACACGTGGTGTACAAAGGTTGATCATATACTATCAATTTTGATTTTCTTTACTCTTCCTTTCTAGGCTGAGTTTATTGTTCATGTAGAGTTAAAGTACACAGAATAGAGGAGGTTTATGTCACAATTCCCTTGCAACAATTGGTTTGGAGATTAATAATAATAATTATGTATTATATATATAATTGACCGCATAACTTAAAATATGAAGAAGATGGTCAGGATTGCAGTAAAAAAAAGAACGAATAGTTTTTAACTATTTAATGTCCGATGTTTTGCCCCACTTTGCAGGGCTTCATCAGGGCTATAAAGATACAAAAAACAACTAAGAACATTACAACAATAAGATACAAAAAGGTAAATTAAGGTAGGATAAATATTATGCAAAAAATAAGTGATAAGAAAATTTCATATAAATAAAAGGAAGGCATAAAATAGTATTAATATAAAATGAACAATGTTAAGAATAAAAAATTATGTAAAATATATACGGTTAAAAATTTTAATTAAAGAATAAAAAATTAATATATAGGGAGATGGTCAGGGTTGCGGTCAAAAGAGAAATAAAAATAGTTTACAACTATTTATTTTCCAACATTTCGCCCCACTTTGCAGGGCTTCATCAGGGCTAAAAAGATACAAAATGAAACTATGTTAAGATAAAATGATAGAAATAAAAATACAAAGATACAATGAAAAGAATAAAAAAAACAAAAAACAAGTAAGAGCAATAGTTTCAT
>NW_027109400.1:788714-797729 GCF_000696795.3 Halyomorpha halys
TCATTTTGTATCTTTTTAGCCCTGATGAAGCCCTGCAAAGTGGGGCGAAACGTTGGAAAATAAATAGTTGTAAACTATTTTTATTTCTCTTTTGACCGCAACCCTGACCATCTCCCTATATATCAATTTTTACGGTCAACTATACATACATATATAGAATAAAAAATTAAATTTCAATTTTTAACCGTATATTTTACATAATTTTTTATTCTTAACATTGTTCATTTTATATTAATCCTATTTTATGTCTTCCTTTTATTTATATGAAATTTTCTTATCACTTACTTTTTACATAATATTTATCCTACCTTAATTAACCTTTTTTGTATCTTATTGTTTTAATGTTCTTAGTTGTTTTTTGTTTCTTTTTAGCCCTGATGAAGTCCTGCAAAGTGGGGTGAAATGTTTAAACATTAAATAGTTAAAAACTATTCGTTCTTTTTTGACCGCAACTCTGACCATCTTCTTCATATAATAATAATTAAGGCTTAGTGTACCTGAAAGATTGATGCCGATGCCACCTATAAACCCTTTTTGGTATGCATCACATTTTTAATAGCGTATTCTAGTATTAATTAAATAATAAAGATTGTAGAGAACGACTTTGTTTTAAACCAAACAGAACCTCAAACTTCTCAGAGTGATGATTACTAATTCAAATATTATTGAACATTTTGGTCATGCACATCAGTACTTAATTTACTAACTTCTTTAATTCCCTATTCAATAAAAATATTATATAGCTTCTGGAGGTCAATAGAATCATAAGCCTTTTTTACAAGTAAGGTTTAGGGATTCAAATTTGTTTTTACCCCCTTCCTGGTTATTTCTGACATATGGATGGAAGGTAGAGTATCTAAAGGTAACCAAGCAATTACATCCATGATGGGAGGGTCAAGTTTTTATTCTATGGGACTGGCAAAAAATTAAAGTCTTTCTCTCCCCCTCTCCTTCCCCACGTACGATTCAAACTGCTGCTGTTGCAGTCACGAGGTTGCTTAGGCAACGTCGCAGCTACAAATGGTCCTGGGGATTAGAACTAACCACCATAATGTCAGGAGGTATACTGTTTAGAATATATGTAATTTTACATGCTTTTAATATTTTAATAAAACAATAATTTTTACCTTTTTTTTTTTCAGTTAGATTATGGAGCCTTCTAACATGGACGTGCTTGGTAGCCTATAAAGGCCATGTTTTCCCTGTTTGGGATGTAAAGTTTTCTCCTCAGGGTTATTATTTTGTTACTGCAAGTCATGATAAAACGGCAAGGTTATGGGCTACAGACCATCACCAACCCCTCAGGATATTCTCTGGACATTTTGCAGATGTAGATGTAAGAATTTGTTTACTTCCATCAATCATATAAATAATTTAATTATACTAATAATATTTTAATTAATATTCTATGAACTAATAGCATCTTAAAGCAGACCCATTAATTTTATCAGTGGTCTGATTTTACCTGTTACTCAGGCAGCTTTTGTTAATATCCTTGTACAATATTACTATCACTTAAAAATGTGATCCATTTAATTTTTAGAGCTTGTTGACCTAAGTTACTATTTTGGATCTTGCATAATTATATAAGAATGTTTGTGTGTGTGAACTTAATCAAAACTTAATCCACCATACTATTTTTGCTGTAAACAAAGTTTATTTTATTGTGTCGTATTCTTTCTCAATGCTTAATTTAACCGTATATTGTTATGCTTTTATTTGATGGTATTTATTGGATCATGATCACTAATTACATTTTATTAAACTTTTTACTGTTTACTACTGTCTTCAATATTATTATATTTTACTCCTAGTACTTTTTTTAAATTAACAAAAAAAAACTTGCACTATATTTTTAAAATAAGTCTCCTTTTTTTGGTCCAACTACACATCTTGTTGCTTTAAGTTCTCAGAAGAGTCATATAAATAAAAGTCTTTTTCAATATCACTTTTTTGTCTCTTTACATTTAAAACTAATTGTCAATTAGTTTTTGAGTATTTAAAAACTTAATCCACTTCATATTCGTGAAATAACAAGTTTTATATGCTTGTATGGTTAATGTATATCATTAATTACTAGTGTATGACAATCGGTACTTGTTTTATATAGACTGCATTGTTCCAGTTTCTTAACAAAAATCATTCCAATTATCCAATATTTAAAATTATGAAATATTCATTTTACAAGCAATAATGTGTTATTTATCAAAACAACACATTAATATGCTATTTAAGACATCTAATATTATTAACAATAGTTCAAAGTAATTTTTTATAAATTGTAAACAATTCTTAATTCAAACTTACACATTTTCTTTTTATCATCAAAATAATAATATGTTCTCCACACTATGGATATTAATGAACTTTTTTTTTATATATTTTTCACAATATTCACATTTTATTTTTCAATTTCCAATTTCTTTGCTTTGTTCATTTTAACAGTAAACTTTTTTTATTTAATTTGACTAGAGACATAAAAGACCACTACAATATTTGTTTACTACTAAATAGTAAATGATTTGGTTTTCCATTGTCCTATTTTCCTACGAAACATTATTTCCTATATTTTTATAGCTAATAGATTCTTTATGAATTTTCAGAAAGTACAGTTTCATCCAAATTCCAACTATGTTGCCACTGGCTCAAGTGATAGAACTATAAGGCTATGGGATTGTATTACAGGCAATCATGTTCGAGTTATGACTGGTCATAAGGTAAACCAACCTAAGATTTATATTATTATAATCTTTTAATACTTCAATTATTTAATGATATAATGATAAATAAGTTTAATTTTTAGGCAGCTATACAAGCTCTCAGTTTTTCTACTGAAGGAAGATTTCTGGCTTCAGCTGGTGCTGATAATAGACTGCTGCTGTGGGATTTAGCACATGGACACTTGCTTGCTGAGTTAGCATCTCATTCAGCCCCTACACACTGTTTAGCATTCAGCAGAGACGGAACTATATTAGCCTCTGGTAATGTCGTGATTAATAATTTTCTGAACGAATCTATTTTTATATTAAATTTTTGGTTTTATGTTATGAGTGAAAATTAATTTCCCATAAATATTATTATTCAGAAAACTATTGAATTTTCCTTAACAAGTGAACTTCTAAAAATTAATGAGCCCTAATTGAGGCAATCTTATGATACTAAAGCAATGCAATGGAATATGTGTGGACAGTATGACCTCTGATATATCTTTGCACAAAACTTACATTTTTACAGACTCACAAATATGTCTATGCTTATTTTATTTCAGTGTTAGTCCCAGTTAAGATTCCATTAGAATGTACAATGTTTGCCCACTTGTGATGCAAAATATCAATATTACAGAAAAGAAATTCAGTTAAGAGGTTATTATTTTATAAATACAAATTAAGCTTTTAAAGGGCTGGATTTCTACAATATATCAAAATACAGTTGTGTTGTAGAATTTCTCATTTTCCTAATATCAAAATTTTAACTGGTAGTCCAATGTAATTTGGTATGAAATCACCATTCCATTTTTTTAGGAGCTCATCTTAAATGTATTAATTGTATTTCCCAATGCCCACCAGCAAAGCGGTATCTGCTGTAAAGTATTTATCAATGTTGATTTTTAATTTTTTTATCGATTTCACAGACATTCCAGATATCAATTTTCAAAAATTATTGCTTTCTGCTATTATATTTTTCTTATTTATTTCAGTTATTAAGTTTGTTTTAATCTTATAGGTCATCATTCATAAGTGTCTTGTTCATTAGAGGTATGTTTATTTTCTTTAATTTCAAGTGGTAGGTTTTTAATGCTATTCAAGTACTTATGCTGCCGAATCTTTATCTTTGATTTCTGAGAAATTCTAGCGAAGAAATGTTCTGGTCTGTCAGGTTTTATACAAACAAAACAAATTTTAATTAAATAATGTTTACTGGTTATATTCTATGTATAAACAACCATGCTAACCAATTTTTTTTTTTAATGGTGAATAATGAATGCCACATTCCTGCTAAAGTTAAACATGCGTTTCTATTATCTAATGATAAGGTAAATTTGCCCAACTCTTGTTCCTGTTTACTTGATTTAAAATTATGAAAACATTTCTGACTTCATCTAAATACCTACAAATGATAAGTGGATGAATCAGTAACTCAAGGAACTATTTTTGTTTTAGTTAAATTTACAAATATCATGACTGTAAATATTTAGTTTTATAATGTGAATAGTTATGAAAATGTACATTAAAATTTTTTTATTGCTTTTTCTACTTATGAAATGGAATAGATTATTGTTATACTTTGTTTCATCAATCCAATATCTGGATATTTTTAGGTTCCTTGGACTGTACCGTGAAACTTTGGGATTTCTCAAAACTGGCAGAAGATGTTTCTATTGAGGATGTCAATGTAACCCACAATCCAGAAATAAGAAGTAATACAGAATCGTATCTTTTAAGAACTTACGCTACTAAATCTTCACCTCTAATTTCATTACAATTTTCACGAAGAAATGTTCTCTTGGCTATTGCGATGTTTGATACAAACCAGTGAATTTTTATTCAAACATTTTTTTTACTGGTTACATTTATATAGCTGTACATAATCATGATCGACCAATTTTCTTAAATATTTATTTATTTGTTACCATTTAATATTCATAAGTTTATATTTTATTAAAATCTTAATAAATTTGTTATTATGCTATGTATTATTTGAGCTTTTTAATGTATAGAAATTTTATTTATAAATATTTCTGTAAATAAAACAGATTATTTTGTATCTGTACATGTATGTATATAAAGTATTTAACATGAAACTGTAATATTACTGCATATGTTATAATATAACTATAGTTTGTTTTTGGGTGACTGTCGGGAAAGAAAGGAATTTTTTTTTTTAGATTTTTCATTTCTTAAACAGGAAAAACATAAATAATATAACAAATAGTAAGTAAATATTTATGAATCATATCATCACCTTATTCCGATAAAGAGATTTTTTATGTTAAAGTTTAAATCAGATATAGTTTTTTTTTTCTGTTTAGAAATTTCATTTTTTATTGTATCATGCTGTTTAATGATAAATTAAATTTTGAATATTTATTAAAATTATGCATTTGTTGCTGAGTTTATAATTTAAAAATAAATTATTCCCTCTGAAATGTCCATTTAACCCTCTGAAAACTTAAGTTAAGTTTAACTGAGTAACCTTAATAAAAACGATATCTTGTTGAAATTCGCTTAACTTTCATTTAATATTCTTAATGCCTTTATCAGAATTATTTTTGCTTAATTGTATACATATCTCACATTTATGTAGGTGTTGAGGTTGGAAAAGGAATAAATTGTTAAAATGAAATTTTACAGGTGGAACTCAAAACTTTTACGAGGTAGTGAAATAAGTAATGAAGACTTTAATGTTTTATATATATTAATCTTATATATAGATTATAATAATCTTTTCTTTTTTTTCTTAATGAAAAATTTACTTTCATTTGAAGTAAATTGGTTCCTTCTTTTCTACACCATTGGCCTTGTACCAAACGACTGTATCAGCAAAAATACTATCCTTTCTATAGTAAAAAGAGGTTTCTGTTTTTCATAATTCTATATATCCCTGTATTTAAGCATTAATATGAAATAATTGTCTCATAGTTCCTTCATTAAACATCATGTGTTTATATATACTAAGCAAAAAACAATCCTGCTATAACATACTTCGATCAAATAAAATTGAATAAATATAACAATCCTAATTTTATAAATTAAGTTGTATTTTATTTTTAGTAGATATAATAATATGATATTAAGTTGCTTTACATAATCTTGAAATAATTAGTTTAATTTAAAGTGCCTGCATTAAACAACCAAACAATACTTTGGTTGGTGCTTGGATCAGATTTATAAGAAACAAAACAAAAAATATATAAATAAAAGGATGAATATGAAATCTTATACAATTTTAAGTAAATTAATAATTGTTAAATTATTAAATAACTTATGTTAAGAAAATGAAAATAAATGAAGCAAATCAAAAACAAAATAATTCATCTGGAACACAATCATACATATGTTATTCCCTACATATTAAACAACTTATGTTAAGAAAATGAAAATAAATGAAGCAAATCAAAAACAAAATAATTCATCTGGAACACAATCACACGTATATACATTATTTACATTGGGCCCAGAGATCCCAGTGCTCCTTTCCCAGCCACATCAGTGGTATTATATAGCCAGAGGACAATGAGGGTTATAGAGTCACAGAAGCTGTAGACTTGATTGGAGAGGCTGGCCATTGACAGAACTCTAAAGGCATATTTACCAAAGGTCTAGAGGGGCCACTGCCATTCAACCTTTGGAGAAGGAGGAATTGTAAAGATGGTTGGAGCTGGATAGGGATTTGGATGACTAAGCTTTTGATGGAAGTTCAAGAATTTGGATGGTATGAAATCAAGAATAAATGGGATGTTGATGTCATGAAGTCTTTTTTGTAGCATAATTGGGTATTGACTAGTTTTGGAAGGATTTTAGAGAGGATTGGATATCTTTGATGTTCCATGGTTTAGCTGTCCTCCACAGCTATAATATTTAATAACACCCTTTACCTATGAACAAGAGGAAAAATATAAAACCATTTTGAAAATAACCAAACAAAGTATAGTTGAAGTTTTATAAAAAAAAAAAAACTTATTTTTAGATTGGTTTCTGAACTAACCAAGCACGACTAACGTTTTTCTTCAAAATATTTAGGATGCGTATTTTATACGTATAGTATTGTTGTTGTTGTCTGGGGCTTTAGGGCGTCAAACCCTGAGGTCATCAACGCCCATTCGCATAGTATTGTTAACAAGTTTGATATTTGAATATTTTGATAACTTGGATGTTTTCCTCTTGGTAATTGCGACATTTTGGTACTGGACTCATTTTCCCACCCTTATCACAACCAAAGATATAAAATAAAAAGTGTTTCCCAATCCTGATTTTTACTTTCATTTAGCTATGAATAGAATATTGTGATCGTTCAAAATTTCGACAGAAATAATTGTTTTTAGAGTATAAAACCAAGTCTGAAAAAATGGTATGAGTTTGGTAGGCCTAGCTCAAAAATGAAAATTAGTGCGAAACTGAAATTATATATTTAAATCCAGTACATACCTGGGGCGTGAGAAAGTTTTCAATAAAATCGACTGATCCTAAGTCCTACTTTATAAAATCGATTGTTCATATTTTTTTCCGATTTCCGCTCTGACGATTTTGATTAAACTCGATGAATCAATGAATAATTAAATTGTCTTTAATTTCAGATAGGTCTTATCCTCATTGAAATTGTCTGACAGGGTTTTAATGCATATTTTTCAAAAAATTTTCCTTTAGTTTTGTTTATTTGAAAAAAATAAACAGTTCTCATTGTTACCAATATTAAACAATGGATAAATGCAAAATACTGGATAAATTTTATTTATGTACAACTAATCTGCGATATAGTTTTTCATAAATCAAAAATTTTGTCCGAATAAATGTTGTCCGAAATCATCATCTTGTTAATATATTTTGACGAATATTGTGAAAACTACTGCTCCTAAGAAGATAAACGTCATAATAATAGCACCCTAAATAAATTCACTAAATGCTAATTTTTTATGAAATGTTGCTTTTTAAAAAACTGTATCTCGGGAACTATTGAATGTAAATAGCTTTATTAGTACATTTACTATAGGTTAAATGATGTTCTATTAATTTTGCTGTTTCGGAAAAAAAGTTAATATTTTTTAACGTTTGAAACAACCGCCATTTTTTACTACCCCTAACTATACATTGTAGACTCATTAATCTGACTAGTAATTATACCTAGTTTTCATTAAAGTAATCATAAATTGGGGTGAAATAATTGACTTTTTCCTACTCCAGGGCTCTTGTACTAATTGTTGAGATAAATTTAGTTAAAAGAATTTTTATCTTTAAGGTAAATTTATTCTAAGCCATTGATGGACTGGATTAGAGGTGGTAAACTAATTGACGCAAATAATTTGAAAGAGGTACTTAAAATATTTAATCAAATGTTTACGTTTCTTATTTTAACTATCAAAAGCCAATCATATCAAAATTTAATAATAATAATGTATATAATAATTTTTCGAATAAATAGCATAATTAAATAAAATAATATTTAATAATTAAAATTAAATTAGAAAATAAAATAAATAAAAATGCTTTTGTATTTTTTTTCATAATATATATCATCATTAATAAAACTTTAATAAATTACTTCATTTCTAGAAGTTTCACTTCAGTCAGCCAGTCCCAAAACTGCCACAATTTTTTTTTTAAGTGCATCAAATACTAAATTTTATTAACCAAAATCCATTTTTTTCACATTTTAAACGTGAAAAAACACATCTCGGCACGTTCATGTTTTTTTTTTAAACCGTGTTTCAATATACTGGTTTTGTCTGAAACGTATAAGATTTGTTTCTAAAAGTATTATTCTAATTATTACGTTGAGAAAGAACAATCACAATATCCTTCAAAAAATAAACTGAATTACAGTAACTTCTCTCCTAAAAAATTCAAAAAAGTAAAATGAAATGAGTTATAGAATTAGCAAACTGTTATCAAAGGTTTAATTAAAAGTTACTGGTGGAATCTCAAACAATTTAGCCGTAATGTATAAAACAATTATAATCGATTAGTGTAATATACAAATATCTCAGATCATTAAAAAAAATATGTGTGTTACCATTCTGCAAATGAGATCACAGAGAATACAGAATACTAGACTCAATTTACTATGTACTATATAAAACAAAGAGGTAAACACTCTTGGAAGCTCAAGACAGTAAAAAATTAGTGTTTATACAATAGTTTATTGAATATTACATGTATTACTATGTACAACATTAAAAAATATTCAGACGTGTTTAATGTATTTTTTTTAAAGTTAAAAGGCATATCTCTAGTAAAAATTAAATCACAAGTTTTTATCATAACATAGAATGTATGAAGTTCCCCATTTTATTTATTTTTT
>NW_027109400.1:797784-812430 GCF_000696795.3 Halyomorpha halys
ATATATATATACTTAATTTAAAAAAAAAAAATGTTTTTCAACTTTCAGTATTATGAGATCTCAATTTGAAATATTCAATATTCAAACAATAATTTCACTATTCAAATGCACTTCTTTTTTTGTTAAAAATAAAAATAATATCAGCATGCTTCCGAGCTCTAATGTTACAAGGAAATGTAATTATATAGATCTAAATCCTTTTAATGTGTACGTAATAACATTTCTATGATCCATATAATTAATGATTACAATGTTAAGGCTGTCAGAATAAATAAAACAAAAACTTATTTTTTTTTTTTTATGTTGACAAACCATGAATGATACGCAACAAGAAGTAATCTCTTAAGCAACCAGAAAAACCATCCGTCACTTCTTTTTTAAAGTTAACTTTCTAAAAAAATGTAAATATAACAAAGGAAGAATCAATATAGTTTTTCAAAACGAAAAAACCTTTTAGAACATGAATGACACAAAGTAGTGAATACGTCTATATAGATAAACTTCATTAAAGAGATATTAATATATGGCACCACTCATATTGAGACCCTATTGCGAAAAATTGCACAATGTACTGTTATCTTATTCTTAACAAAATAGTGGAATTCGTTGTTGTCTTTAAAAACTCATTCTCTTGATTAAATTGACCGAGAACTCTACTCACCTATTCCACCGCTTGATAAGTACTATCGATATCGTACTGAAGGGAATCATTCTCCTGATAATGAGTAATATTCAGTCACGGAGTTGAAGCCGGCAAGTGTACACTTGCTGGTATCAACTTTATTTTATTTTTTCGAAATTATTAAGTGAATTCTTTCAAATTTAGATTTTAGTAGACTGTGATATTGACGCTTTAAATAAGTTAACTTTACAAAGCATTAGTTAAAGTAAGTGTGATAAACAGCGGCTTTTAGTTGGTGAATAAAGGGAAAAAGATTGGCGGCAATTAAGAAAAAAAAATTTGTGTCCCTGGTAACCAATAAAGAAAGTTTATAATGGCATTTTGGTTACAACTGAGACTTATTTTATGGAAAAATTTTATTATTAGGAAAAGACAAAAAGTTAGTGTTATCTACCTATTGTCAACTTTGTAAATATAATGATTTCTTGTTTATATCTTTTTTTTATTGATTCAATATTTCTATTCAAATAGATAAGAGTTATTGTTGAATTAACCTGGCCTCTTTTCTTGTTTCTTATATTGATGTGGGTTCGAACAAGAGGACTTCGATCAAATGTTGGTGAATGTAAGTATTTTTTCTTACTCTATACATATACTTAAATTATACTTATAATTAAAAGTTTGTATTAACATATTTAATTCTATCACCTTTGCAAATACTCAGACATGCCCTTGAACTTGCAGGCTATGTCAAGGTACATTCATTTTATAAAGTCGACCTTAGCTTTCATTATGTTACTAGTGCTATGATTTTGGTTATATGAATAATGACAAGTTTGTTCTAATGACCTTCAAAACATGTTATTTGTTTTCAATGTGGTTGTCATGAGAATATCTGGCCCACCATAGAAACACTTACAGACTCATTAAAATTACATTATGCAATTATGTTATTGGTTGGCAATACTGGCTGACAAGTCAAATGAACTTTAGATGAGATGCTGGCTCATTAATATTTTGAGACCTGATGTGCATTCACAAAAATGTTTCTTATGAAAAAGATTTTTATAAATCAATTCAATGAATCATCAGCATGTGTATGTACCATACATAAGACAAACTCACAGCAATGCAAGTCTTGAGTCAACTAGAAAAATAAAAAATAAACATTTAAAATTTTTTTGATGTATTAGTTTAATCTAAGAGTAATTGGCCTTGCATTAATTAATTCGCAGTATTAACAATTTAGTTTAGTGTTCCAATTATTTTAATTTTTTTTTATATTTCAATGTTCTGTAGAAAAGGAGAACTCAATAAAGGGTTATTGTTGGAACATTGATACTAATTAGTTTAACTATGTAAAATACAGTTATAATACTACTAGGTTCTCAAAACTATAAACATTATTTAATGTCAGTGTCATTCAAAACAAGGAAGACTATTAATAATTTTGTTTTGTTCACAATGTTAAAGATGTTCATATTGGATTTATCTTATGAAAGTAAATATTCATTCATTAATTAATTTTTACATGGTGTTACCTATATTCTTTAAAATCATCTTAATTTTTAATGTACTGCTGCAAACTTGAAGTTGCTAAGGTGACACCTCAACTCCCTTGGCTACAAACCACCTGTCTGTAATCAACTATGCACAACAGGTTCACCTCCTTCATCCTCTTAGAATTTACATCCCAATTTAACCAATTGGCATATGTTCTCGTCATTAATCCTCCAAGACACTATTTACATGTTTCAAGGTTTCTAGACTACATACAGAGGGTATAATTGGGCAAAGCTCTTCGTCATGGAGAGTACACTTTAAAAATTTTAAATTTATGTAACAATGTGCTGCCATTGATGAGATGTCATGAGCAGATGTCATTGCTATTTGACTTCGTGCGGGTATCATTAAATTTTGCATGAGTGAAATAAAACTGAGAGCTGCCTTTATCAGCTAATATGTCTTTCATAAGTATTTGGGAGTGGCAGCCATTTCAGCTGACATGGAGTTCAAACAGAGTTCTTCCGATTATGACTCCTGCAGATCTGCATATCTTAAAAAAATACCACTTTTCCTGTTTTATTTTTACTTTGTATACCCCATCTGGCCATTTCAGACATAAGAGGTGGTAATCCTGTAGGTTACCAATCTATTCTATCCAGATTGGTAAAGTTGACATTCATTCTGTGGGTCTGTTGTTCTATTGATAATTAATTTCAACCCATCCAGATCGGATTAGAACCTCTCCCCTCCCCAGTTCTTATAGATAATTTTACTTGTTGCACATTTTTTACAAGATTATTTTAGCAAGTACCCTCAAAACTGTCAAATAAAGTTCAACGACTCAAAATGTCTAATAAAGTTAGGACATGGTCATTAAAGATGCCACTTATTCAATAGTGTTAATGTTGTTATACCTAAGTTGGTCTCGTTTACAATTCCTTTCAACTTTGTCTTATTATTCACTCAAAGTTAATGATAATTTTTCTAAAAGTTCTTGCTAAATCTTTGGAACAAGTTCACAAATTTATAAGTTTTGTTTATAATTGTCTGTTCACTTCAGCTGTTTGAGTTTAAAAGCTGAAATCCTTGCTGAGTTTTCTTTTAGTCTATAAAGATACTCATCAACACTCTTGCATTCCTGTTTTTTTTTTAAACCTTACTCATTATGAGCATAAAACTCATTTGTTGGTTACTTATATTAATTGTTAAAAATAGAAACATCTTCATATGTTTAGCACTCTACAATTATTTCCTCAATTTTATAAGAAACAAAGTTGTCTGGTCTTTTCACCATGCCTTCTTCTGTAGCATCAATTTCTCTGGTAAATGTTGTCTTCCTATGCACCCATTAACTTCTGACTTGAGCCTTATTGGGTCTTGTGTGAGATATTGTGGTCAAAAAAAGATTTTTTTTTTTTATTATTTAATAACTATAGAAACTTCCATATTTTATTTTTCCAAATGAATTATAACGGTAGAAATACTTCGTATAGAAAGACTTTATTTGACAAAAATAGCTTACTATGAATTGACTGAAAATCACTCACAATTCGATGATTTGTTGATTTAGAAATAGATTTTATCACTTGACAATTTTACAATCTATTTGATTTTTTTTTAAGTTAAATTAATTTATGGCACCATTAATTTTTGCGGAATAATACTTACTATAAAAATAGTGAGAATAAGAATGGATTAATGGTGTGTTTCTTCATTTCTATTATGATTTTCATGTTTTCAATTTCATTGAGTTTATTCAGAATGAACAGCACTACAGATTGAAAGAAACACAATAAAATAGAAATCTGTTTATTTCTTATATTACTTTATAAAATGTATTAGATATATTAAATATTACTTGAAGAGGATATGCATGAAACGGATTTTGTGTCCCTAGACAAAAAAAAAAAGGAAAATAAATAATAAGAAGGGTTGGACGCTTGGTTGTGATAGTGATTTAAAATTATATTTTGTTATAAATCAGTCCTTTGAAATTAAAATAAAACTACTTCATGAAAATATTTCCAAGGGAGCTCAAATTCACATTAATATGCCAAAAGGTATTTGTAAAATTTTAAAATAAAGAATAATTATAATAAAAAGTTGGATATGATTATTTTAAATTGTATGTATAATTTATGAATTCTTAATTCTCTGAAGGTACTATCTTTTATATGGCATATTGTTGGTTTTGGTATCAGGAAGACGTAATGATTTAGTAATTCTATAATAATTTCTTATTACAGGTCATTTCACTGAAAAAGCTATGCCTTCAACTGGTTTCTTGCCATTTTTTCAAAGTTTTTTCTGTACTTTTAATAATACTTGCCACAATACTTACAACTCCTCTTTACCTAAGTCAGGTGATTTAACATCAGGGTAAGCTTAAAAATTTATTGGTATTTGATTGAGTTATTATTTTCTTTTTGGAGCTATTTTATTTATGCCCTGTTTTAGGTTTATGAAAATTTTTGAAGAAGCTGATCATATATTTAGGCAGTCACAAACAAAAAAGATAGATTTTCGTTCTATAGGACCTCAGCTGCATAATTTTTCAAAAATTGTGGAAAATGTAACCGAGCCTTATGGAAATGTTAATGGTTAGCATTCAATTTTTGCCTTGTTTTTCTCTCTTTGAATGTAGACACTATAGTCAACATTTCGAAATTCATACCTCATAATCTGAAATATATTTCTATCTTCAATGCTATTATCATAATTACTATTTATGTTATTTACAGAATATAATGGAGAAAATTCAAAGCTCTTTAATAAGGATATAAATAATATTAAACCTAAGAACAAAGGCACAATCAATTCGTTGCCACCTGACATAACCTTAAGAAAGTCAAACTCTGTAAGTATATAATTGTATTTTTTTTTATTGTGTGATATTACATTCTGACA
This sequence comes from Halyomorpha halys, assembly GCF_000696795.3. NCBI lineage: Eukaryota > Metazoa > Arthropoda > Insecta > Hemiptera > Pentatomidae > Halyomorpha > Halyomorpha halys. The sequence continues at coordinate 802,820 of NW_027109400.1, forward strand.
TAGTAAACAGTAGTTTGATAAAAAGATATCTAAACATGTTAAAAAAAAAATAAAAAAATAAAATAAAAAAAAAGGAACCTTAGAATAAACCCAACTATAAAAATTTAACCTACTTTTTAAGATTAAATAACAAATATCTGATTGTCATAAAAGTAGATAAGAGAGTATCTCAATACAAAATCACATATAATAAAACTAATAGTGTGGATGTAGTTAATCACATATTTAATGTAAGAAGCTGATCGGAAAGATGGGGTGATAGAGGAAGTACAGTTAGTGAAGATAATACTAATAAGTACAATTTTTTTTCTTATCATGTGCTGCCATTTTGGTCTATGTTGTCGCCCTTCATCAGGGCTAAGTAAAAAGCAAGATAACAGCCACTATAAAATAGGATAAAAAAAGAAAAAGAGAAAAAAACAGTCTAACAAAAAAATAATTATCATAATAAACTAAACTTGTATATCTAAATAATGAAAAATTAAAATTGATAAAATGTGGAACATAAAAAAAAATAAAGATATGTAAGATATAATGAAATACATACTTTCTTTCAGAAAGTGACAAACTGACTACAAATATTTTTAAAAAATAAAACAAAAGTTGTAATGAAATTCTCAAAAATCACTTATTACCTTTTGACTGTCCATCACAGATGGGCAAAAATTAGCTATAGTTGAAACTAATGGCTGAAATTGCCATGGATACGACCCTTATTCATGAATGAACCATTGATAAATAAATATCCTATTCATGAAAATTTTAGCTATTAGTTTCAACTATAGCTAATTTTTGCCCGACTCTGCCATTCATTGGTTATAATTCATATATGAATATATTTAGTTATTGAAATAAAAAATAATTAAGGAAACGTGATGGTGAAGAAATGACATACATGTATTTTTCGTGGATTTTCCATTAGTTTTTTTTTTTGTAATTTGTTCTCTTATTTATCAACAAAATTATTGTGATAAAACAACAGTTACATATACAATTTTTATGATAATTTCCATGAATTTTCTAGTTCTCCTTACTGATTTGGAATTGATCAACTTTTTCAGTACTCCTGAAGTTTCCAGTTCAGTACAACCATGTTCAACTATATAAACCAAAAGAGAATGATGTGTAATTTTTTAGCATCTTTCATTGTAAATTGGTCACAAAATAGAAGTATGAAGTGGATGAACAAATGACAAATATCATTGTTTACAGATTGCTGTAGTATTTTTCAACAAACTATATACATACTAATAACTCCAGAACTTAACATGCTCTAAATAAATTAATTAAAAACTAAATCTTCAAATATTTTACCTGTTTATTACGAGAGATTTACCAGACATTGGATTCACTGTTGTCTTAAAATATTGAAAATTAAAACATATCTGAATAGTGATGGTGGATTTCATAAGCTTTAATCTATTTGCTTAGCCTGCAATTAGCGTGAATGATTACTGAGCAAGGAAACGAAGAATTTGAGAAAATTTATGAGCTGAATGTATGACATTAAACTCCCAAAGACAGGTTCATTCAGCTCCTACTTTCATCCTAATTATTATAACATTGAAAAATAGTTATTTTCTTGATCTGGAACAGTTAATTAAGTGGTACTGTAAGACTCAAAATCTGTATTTCGCTTCTTAGGTCTTCTAGAGATCTGCAAAATCAGAAAATTCTGATCCTAACTAGGTGGGCAAGTGATTTTAAGATGTATGAAAAAATAAATGAAAGTGAGGAAATATCAATAATAATATTAATTGTTTGAAAGGAGCCTATAGCAATAGTTCGGTGGGACGATAAAAGTATTTTGCAATTAATAAGTAAATTTTATGTTGCTCATGAAGAATATTTGAAAAAAAAAATTGTGAAAATGATTTTCTAAGATTGGTTTTTATTTATATTAGCTGATATATGGTAGTCTTATCCTAGATTTATAATTAATGGTCATTGAATGTGTGTATAATTTAAATTGAGGAGTTGATGGCAATAACCATGCTAGTCAGAAAATTACAATTTTGGAAAATGGAAAAAAAAGTTTTTACCATAATCCACAAGAACCTACTTTTTTTTAAAAAGTACTACAGGCATCATGAATGTTATAGTATTTAATTATGTCTTACGTTATGTAAACAATTATTCATTAATAAAAGAGGATGAAAATTGTGAAATTTAGCGAACAATGATATTTTGCTTTGAGCAACCATCACTTATTAAACCTGATTAATTGTCAACTCTGAGTATGGGATGCTTTTTATGAAACATAGCAGCATTTAGATCAATTCTTCGAGACTTTACCTCATTTCCCTGGGGTAGCAGCAGTATCACCTCTGACAAGTGGAGTTTTTACTTGAAACATTCAGAATGTGACACATTTTTTCTGAATTGCCAGATTTTTAGGGACTTACATTATCTGAGGTCTTTTTGACAGAATTGGTTGTTTAAGGACATGTGTAACTACAACTATATGATGGCGTCTCTATCTAATTCTTTTTTTTTTTTTTTAATAGTGAGTTATTTGATATCAACTCCGGAGGTTAATTTAGAGGTTAATGCAGACACATTTGTGTTCATGATTTATTTGTTTTAATGTAGGGTGGACTGGGGGAAATGTGTAAGTCATTTGAAAATGGCACCAGTTGTGTATGGAGTTATGAAATTGTTTTTTTTGATTTTCCATACTTCTGATAACTCTTTTCCGGGACAATGGTGGGAACTTTGCATGCCTTACAATAACTTACAACTCAATTGCCATATTTATTTATTGTTTTGAGTTTCATTTCATATTAATGCTATTTTTTAGATTGGTAATACTGTTGAAAGACCTCTAATGAAGAATCATTCTTTAGTTGAGAGGGACGATTTTAAAGAAGCATTCAATGAGTTAGAAAAGAGCTTGGATGCCTTAGAATTTTACTCAGAAGTACTTAAGTAAGTTATAGGAGAGTTAAAGTTTTTTTACATTGACCTATTGCTTGTTAGTTTGTTGGTTAGTTGATATATTTGGATGTAAATACATAGTTGAAAAGATGAGTGGTAAAACATGCTATGTGAAATTTCAGAGAAAATTAAAAAGGGAATTTTGATTGGAAGAATATTTTGAAGTACTCTTTTCTACATTGTGGCCCTCTATATTTTTTCTAAAACCTGAAATTGTGGTAATTTTAAGATGTTGGTGTTGTAGTTATAAAATTGAATGCCAGCCTTCATAATAGGAGTACAAAATCATTTAATACAATTTAGAATTAGTTTCTTCATAGCTCTTCAGTTATGAACCAGATTTTAGGTTTTTAATCAAAGTAGTTTATTTTTATATATATGTTTGCATAAATTTAGAGGATATTTAGCGAATTTAAGTTAATTCAAACAAGATTAGATAAGCTTTCCATTTAATAATATTATAAACTAAACAATGAAGTTGATTATTGCAGGATTTGGGTTTTTTTACACACATTTTAGGTTTTAACTGCATGATTTTGGGTTTTTTACTGCAAGTTTTTCAGTTTTTCTACACAAAAATCCGGTCTTTAGTGATAAAAAATGTGTTAATAATCCAGAAAGAAATTTGTTATTCTAATAAAAGCTAAAAAAAAAAATTAAAAAAAAAAAAATCATTTGTCCATTGAATTTCTTGTTCATTTTATAGAAATGCTCAGAATGCATCTACCCTATTCAAAAGTTTGGATATGGCAGAAGTTGAAAATATATCTGGTCCAGAAAAAATTTTAGTTTTATTGTATGACACACTATGTGGAAGAGAAGTCAATGAAGCTGTTGAAGAAATTAAAAAGATTGGAGGTACTACCAACAGGTCAGATTATTTATCATTTATTTGGAATTATTGTATGAAAATGTAGTATTTTTGCAAATAAAATCGAGAGATGTAAAAAAAAAAATATGAATGTTTGAAACTTTATTGTCGTTTTGATATAGTTATATTGAACCTGTTACATCTATTAAAAATGAAACTGAACAACATTTTATGAATTATTACTTCAAACGTTTTTTAATAACAGATTAGTGTTGTCATTATAATGTTTAACTTTTTATCTCTTGACTTCAGTTCTTTTGATCAGATGATTGATTCTTTATTGAAGGTATTACTGTCATCCTTATGTGGTTGATTGCTCTCTGTTCCTGATCTTAACTTTTAAAAAATTCTAAAGAGATGTGTAGATTGGATCCATGGTTTTCAATCAGTGACTAAACAATTTTTTTCATAATTGAATTGAAATTAATGTGGGTTTAAAAAATAATTCATAGAATTAATAAAATTGAAAATAAGTGAAATAATTCCATTTAAATTCACTCAATATATTCAATTAAATTTGTAATATTTGTGCTTCTCTTTGTAGATTTGATCAGCTACAAGATCAATTCCGTGATAGAACAAAAATAAAATACACATATGACAATGATACTACTCCTATGTGTAATCAAATATTTCAGAAAATTGAAGGATATCCTCCTTTTTCCATGCTATGGCGAATTCTGAAACCATTTTTAGTGTAAGTTTTAACACTTCATTAGTTTGTTATTTCTGGTTGTATCACATGAAAGTTCATATTTATTGGGATTAAATTATTAAAACATGAATGAATTTAACATATTTTCATGAAGTTATTCCTAAAAGTCTACTTGACTTCCATAGAATTCTTTTAATGAATAAGTTCATTAATTTCCTCTATATAAAAGTTTAGAGTCTTAAAGAAAATAAATTTATAGAAGTTATTTTGTATTTCAATGTCAACTTTATCCACTTGTTTATTGAGTAAATTATTGAAGATAAAAGAGCTTTTAATCTGTCTTTGATTTGAAGGTTTTATTAGAACTTCATGTTATAAACCTTATCATTATTGGCCTAAATGAATTACCTGTATATTTAAGTATTATGATGCAGAAGTGCACTTTTTATGATAATTGAATGTAAATAATATACTTTTGTATGGAATATTTTACATGACTAATAATTTATTGTGTAGGAAAACAAATTCTCATGTTATCCACTCAAATTTTATTAATGTTATTCCAAAACTGACTGAAGTGATACTACCAGATAATGTATGATCAGAAAAAAATATTCTTACATATTTTTAAATTAACCTCTTTAAGGTTTTATTTGATCTATAAAATGATAAAGAATAAATGTTTTATTTAAGTGGGAAAATACTGTATACACCTGTTACTGAAGCTACAAAGAAGGTCATGGAACGTGTCAATACATCATTTTACCCATTTTTAGTATTACATTCATTCGCTACAAATTTGCCTTCAGAATATACTAGATATCCTCAGGAGATGAACTCCTTCACTTCAACTGTTGATCTGCGAAATATAAAGGTCTTTGTTATAAATTGATACTGAGTTAAATTGATATCCTGTTTTGTTTTATATTAATGAGTTAATTTGTCATTTTATCAATAATAAAAATATCTGTTGTATTCTAACAGGAGTTTCTGGATTCAGAATATGGTAAGGAGTTGGTATTTAAAAACTTAGAAAATGACTTAAATCGTAATGATAGATTTGAAAGAAGCAAAAGGATTGTAAACAGGTAATATAAATTTAATATATTTTCATGATTGAAAATTATTGGCTTTATTGACAATTTTATAATTCTCATTTTAGGTTATTTGAGAGTACAAGGAATTTACCAGAAGATTCAGCAGAGCTTTTTGAAAATTCATCTATAATAATTGAGTTTCTTAAGGTTTGTGTTATGGAATGTAGTGCTTATACTTTAAAATAATCCCTATTGTTGAATCAGTTGTTATAAATTAGAATTTTGTCAAAGAGGTAATGAAAATTGATAATTGTGATAAAACATTTACTAATACCATGTTTATTTCACATTTATGCTCTAAAAAAACTCTGAACTTTCTTTTAAGAAAAACAAAACTTTTGGTTCATTAAAAATCATGAAACCATTATCACTCTTCTCCTACGACCATGGGTGTCCTTAAACTCTACTACAGGTTCTACCACCTATACTTGTGACTGGTATTAATATAACGGTGTGCGCCTGGTTCACCAAGTGGGTTGATTAAAGACATTATATTTTTATACACTTTCTATCATTGAGCCACTGCTTGAGAACTCTATCTGGTTTGGGCGTCTGAAAAGCCTAATTGGAGTTCTGGACTCCACTTTGTTGTCAATGAGACCCATCAGACTCTCCAGAAAGCATCATGTAGAGTAGAGAGAAAGGACTAGGAATTTTAAAGTTTATTCTGATTGTTCTGCAGATAATGGGAGAGACTCCTACTCCTTTTCCCCTCTCTAGCTCTAATGTTACTCTATCCATTTAATTCCTCTTGACTAACATAACATACGAAGACTACAGAGGAATAAAAGAAGTATCTCAGTCTCTCCTAAAACTGTTTGTTCAGGAGAGAAAAAATTATCTTTGAAATGCTTAATCTTTACACTTTATGCATATAATTCATCAACAATTTTGAGCTGATGCTCTTTTTCTTCAATTTTAACTTTCTTTATTCAAAAATCCATGAGAAATTATTGTTTTGAATAACTTTTTGAAAAAACAATGATCCCTACTGTCCCTCATTTTCCCCCTGTAGTCTTTGTATGTTATTAAATTTAAAAAATGTTTCTTTAACTAATCTATGGTTACAATTTTATGCAGTCATTATCCACCCTTATCATCGAACTTGTATTACAAGGCAAAATGGTCTGTACTAATTAAATGAGACCGGAACTCCAATACATGTGTATATTTCTACCCTTACAACGCAAACAGAGACCATTAAGTTTAAGCCTTGTGTTATGATTTACAATACTTCGAACATGAATGTTTTGTGTAACAGAGGTTAGCAACTACAGTGAGCTGTTTTCAAAAAAAACTTCATCAGTAACGGTTGGGGTTCTCCAGTTGCTATGATAGACAATACCAATGAACGTCTACTTCAATCAAAGTGTACTTCTGTAAATGATAAGAAATTTCACTTTCTGACTCAAATAATGGAGCAACTTAAAAAAACAGTCATTTGGTGACACACCTCAATAGGAATAGTGAATTTGAATTTCTGTTAAATTTTACAACTATTTCAAGTAAGGTGTTCTGAAAATGACCATTTTTGATTTGGACCATTATTCGAGTCTTAAACTGATTTGTGTTTGAAATCTCTTTCAATGTGATCAATTTTTTTTACAAAATATAGTTATGTAAATATTTACTTTATTATCACAGAATTTTATACCATTTTTTCTGTTTCATAGAACATATTTCTAACTCAGCTTCTTTTTCATTATATCTTTTTTCATGGCTAATAAATTGTTGGTATTAGTATCTTCTATATTGTATTATACTTAAATGTAGTCCGTTGTTGGTAAAAGAATTTTTAGTTTTTTATTTGTTAATTTGTATGTTTTTTTTTTTAGTGTTTGGAAATTCATAAAGTGGAAGGTATTGATGATCACTATGAAGCTGAAGCAAGGGGAATGCAGTTGATAAATTTCAATAAACTCTGGGCACTTATTGAATTTGAATCTCCTGGAGACCTGGAACTAAATCCTTTGATAACTTACAAGATTAGGTACATTGAATATATACTTGCACATATACGTATTGATTTTATATCTTTTTGGATATTGGCTGGTACATCTTCCAGAGTGGATAGGTTTTGGCCACCATTTTGTTTTTATTTCCCCATTCGTGTCTATTATCAAAAGTACATCCAAAAATGGTATTTTGTTTTATATTTGGAATTCTATTGTAAAAATGGTTTTAGACACAAACTAAATCCCAAGAAATCAACAGAAAAAAATACTACTCAATTTCTTACCTAACAAAACACTCATAGAGGATATCATAAAATATTTAAAAAAAAATTACACTATTACATACAAAAATAAGACCACTTTATTCAAACTTTACACTAATACAAAAGACAAAGATAAAATAGAGCTACAATCTAATATATTGTATGAAATTACCTGTGAAGAGAAGTGCGTAGAATGTTGAAAACTCAAAACAGTATCGCAAAAGAAGGGTATATCAACATAAATATAGTTGTTGCTGTATAAAAAAAATCTTAACAAACCTGACCAAATTGCTCTCACTTAAAATTTCAGACAAATAAGATATAAATTCAAATTTGATACACCTAAAATCATACATTGGGAAAAAAACAACTTCAAGAGAAATCCAAAAGAATTGATCACTATAGGCAAATATAAGAATCAGACAACAAAAAATGAGATGTACAAAACTAAAATTCATGTTACTTCCACCTCATCAACACATAGGCCATGATTAACAACACTAAATATAAACATATTTACAAAATACAATATATACAAAATACAAAACGGAAATAACAGACTGCCTACCTGTTAAAATGAACAATTACATTTTGGAAAAACCAAAGCAAACCCACATTTAGCTTTCTCCATTTCACAACCCTATTCAGTTCTGGCACAAACCTAGAGTTAATGGTACAGCTATTTAGAACACACTAATAGACAATTGTGAGTAATGTTCATATTTATTAATCTTAAATTATACTCTGTTCATTGTAGTTTTTCTAAGTGTTTCTAAAGAAACAATTTTATTTTTTTATTGTAGGGCATGACTATGCAAACAATAAAGTTGCCAAATGTCGCCTCATTATAGTATCTTATTGACTGATCCACAAAAGTATATATCATTAACAGTCAAGAAAAAAGTTATCTATGTAAAAACAAACCCAATTTCATTTAAATTCCTTAGATACACGTTATACTCTCCTTGTGAAATTCTAACATACTCTTGTACCAATATCATTGGTGTTCTTCACCAAATGACATACTTTCTTCTATCCACCAAAGATACTTTTTAAAAATCATGTAAATACTAATTGTATTGGAAATATTGCATCTATTATATCTTACATCAGTCTTATGGCCATTTCTTTTTCAAAGTGTGATATAAACCTAAAGTTTGTATGAAATTTTTGCAGAAGTCACCTGGCTAAAACTGTTGTAGTGTTTAAACATTTTTCCGTTTAGCTATTAACTAACATTTTTTTATTAATATATTCTCTGAAGTTTTACTTAGACAGAAAACCAAATCATTTATAGTAATAATTTTGTATATGTACCACCCTAAGAATTTCTAAATCCTGTTTGATTGGTTATAATATGTGAACATTTTTAGAATGAACACCGAGAGAGTTGACAATACTGAATACATAAAGGATCTCTACTTAAGCCCAGGATCGAGAAGGCGGCCTGCCATAGATCTTAAATATATAACTTATGGATTTGCTTACCTCCAAGATATGATTGATCATTCTATTATAACTGAACAGACTGGTAAAAATGACTTACCTGGCATTGTATTGCAGCAGTTTCCATATCCTTGTTATATAGATGATGAGTAAGTCTTGTATTTTCAATTTCTGAATGGAAACGTTATGCTATTATTTATATATATTCAATTTATTTTGTAGGTTCATTATGGCTATATCAAGAACCTTCCCACTTTTTATGGTTCTGTCATGGGTTTACACTTGTGCTATGATTGTTAAATCTATTGTTCATGAAAAGGAGCAAAGGTTAAAAGAAACTATGCGTGTCATGGGTTTAGGTATGTTATATGTATATATTATTATCAT
>NW_027109400.1:812486-823763 GCF_000696795.3 Halyomorpha halys
CCCCAATAATTTAACTAAGAAGTAAATCCCTGAAAATTAACTAATAATTTATTTACAATTAATTTATTAATTGATATTACAATTAATTTATGGACTAAGTTGTATACTTTTTTATTGTTTTTATTTAAGATCAACTGAAATCATGAATGTTGATGGGTAAATTTGTAAAAGGAGAGGGTATATCAGGACTTGGGAAGCTCAAAATTTTGAGATTAATTTTCTATAGGCAAGGCTGGAAATAGTATCAAATGATAGTTAATGGTTATAGAAACAAGAATCCATTGGCAGAAGAAAAAAAAAATAAAAAAATAATCGACTAATTAGAAACAATTTTATGCTGGCAAGAATCCATGGACATATTTTGATTATTTTTTGACCAATTGTCACCAAAAAAAAAAAGATTCATTGAAATCAATGTTTAGTACCTCTTCTTGTTTGTTAGTATCTTTCGCCTCCAGACATTTCGCCTAGCTAGTTAGTACTATTTTCTTTCTCCTATTCTCCTGATAATTGGCCCAGAAACAGAGACCTTGATTCTGGAGATCTCTGAATAATTGTCCTCCTTGTATTGAATTATGCTTAGGAAGCTAAGTGAACAGTTATTCTTAAAGAATTTTATCCATTGCTATCTACCTATTGTTATAGTAGGAACTATTTAGTTAGGCTTTCATATTCATTTTAAATAAATGATTGAACTTGAGATAACAATAAATATTGAAATTCCTCAATTTTTTTCTCTCAAAATATTTGTCATCTCTAATGTTATTACTTATTATTATTAAATTTTATTATAATAGTTCATTATTATTTGTCTTTGACTGAATTTTTTTTTTCAGGCAATACAATCCATTGGATAGGATGGTTTATTGACAGTATTATTCCCATGCTTTTTACAATTTTATTACTTACTTTGATATTAGTAGTATGTATATAAATTATCATTACATTTTAACATTTAATATTATATTGATATTTCCTTAATTCTGAAACTTAATTCTATTTCAGTTTGGAAACATACTAAGGAAGTCGGATCCTGTCATTATATACATTTTCCTCCTTTGTTATGCTTTAGCAACTATATCCCAGTCTTTCTTTATATCAGTTTTTTTTTCACGTGCGAATTTGGCTGCAGCTTCAGCAGGAATAATATTCTTTGTATTGTACCTTCCTTATCCGTTCATTGTAAGGTGGATGTTCTATTTAACTTCAGCTCAAAAATTTATTCTGGTAAGAAGTAATACTTGCTTAACAAATATTTTTATAGCTTTATATTATATTAATCTATACCCCTAAAACTTTATAAATGTTATTATAAATATAAACTTCTCATGTGTGTTGATATGAGCACATTTGTTTATTTAAGTGAGCAAATGTATTCTCAGCTGTGAATAGCCACAAACTGTTTCATTATCTGTAATAGAAAACTATTTACTTCACTCAAATGCTTGAAAAAATCGCGGGTAGAGCCGGGGACTCGATCTCGTTACCTTTGAGTTGGTAGACAGGCGCGTTACCACGCTGCTACCGTGACCCCCCTTTATCAAATATACCTGATTCAAATATTTCCTTTGTTCATTTCACTCATATGGGTTGTCTTTATCAAATATTATTATTATTATTATTGGCGCTTATTATGGGTACGGCCGGGGACTCGATCTCGTAACCTTTGATTTGGTAGACAGGCGCGTTACCACGCTGCTACAGTGACCTCCCTTTATCAAACATACCTGATTCAAATATTTCCTTCGTTCATTTCACTCATATGGGTTGCCTTTATCAAATATTATTATTATTGGCACGACAGACCATAGTGGTCCAAGGCATCGCGTGGTGTACGTAGGAAATACATCACGCGTCTCATGACGAAGTTTTCATAGGGTTGGTTTGTCACTCCCACGCCTATTTTTGTGAGTGCTACCCATTGGCTTACGGGCCTCACAAATGCCCGAGGGGAGGTTGTGAGTGAGTATTGCATATTTATATGCTTGAAAAAATCCCAGGTAGGGCCGGGGACTCGATCTCGTAACCTTTGAGTTGGTAGACCGGCTCGTCACGCTGCTACCGTGACCCCCCTTTATCAAATATACCTTACTCAAATATTTCCTTCATTCATTTAAATACAGTTGAATCCTGGTAGTTTGTAGTTTAGTAAATTTTATATAGTGATAATTCGAACCATTCCCATTTTTATGTTTTTATTTTGTTTCTACCAAATATTGGTAGTCTTGTTAGTTTGAACATCTTAATTATTCACACTCAATCCTTGAAAGCTTGTTGTTTTGAATTATAAGGATTCTACTGTATGTTATATAATTGAAGGGCTATGAATCAACTATGTCCTTTTTAAAAATAGATTTATTCTAAAGTTTTTTTGTTTTTTTTTATCATTTCTATCAATGTATTCTTAATCATATTAAAATTACCTTTTCTATCATATTAAGATCATAGAGATGGATCGCATGTAAAACAGATCAAATTGCTTATATACAGGTGATGCTGGATCTCAGAGATCAGGTTAGTTGTTTTTTGTTACATCTCGATTACGGTTATTGCTGGGTGTCCCTCTCTCCACCTATTTCCTGGCTAGTGATGCTATATAATGCAGCTCAATCGCAACCTTGAATATATTTTTTTCGTATTTTTTGTTACATGGTATTTATTTTTATTAATAATGATAATCTGATTATAACTAATGTGTAATAACTCATTAATTATAGTAGTCACTGTGTTTTTTTTGGGTTTTTTTGCAAACTGTTAACTTATTCTTATTAAACAAAATTTTTAGTAGAAATACGTTCCTAAATTAGATTTATATGAAATATTTTCATTGAAAATTTACTTTTTGTCCTGCTTGAAAGTTTGAATAAAAATTTGAAAAATGTATCTGTACGTTATTTGCCCTTAAGATAACAAAAAGAGAATAAAAGGCTAGTTTTTCCATATTAAAATTTGGTAAACATATCTTATAAATCCAGCTCAACCTTTCGACATTCCTAGTAGTGCAACTAACGGAATGTTAAATAATCCATTCAGCGTGCTATTTTTTAAGATCATGGTACTGCAGGTATGCCTAAAATTTTATATATATGTTTTCCTTCCAAATCAGATCATGTCCAAGGTAGTAGCAACCTAAGAAATATCCATTTAGAAGAATTTAATTGGAAAATTTTGAATGTATATTAAAAACTTAAGTTTCATTCTTTTTTATTTTATTAGCACTTTTCTTGCTACTTTTTTTTTTATGATAAATGCGATAAAAGTTGTTTGTTACCTGTTAATTGTTACTTGATTTATTAATTTAAAGATAATTCTATAATTGAGATTATCTCTGTTAGGTACCCTCAGTGACCTCGTTATATGCTCACATAGATAGCAAAACTGCAGTGCCTGATTGAATTTTTTAAATAAGTAATTCATTATTTCCTTGCTAGTGACTGCATCCCACACATTTTGAATATTCAAATATCTTTTTAAATGAAATTTCCTATCTCTCTTTTTCAGGCACTTTCATCAAATGTGGCTTTTGGTCTTGGGGCTTCATATTTAGCTTTATACGAGGAGAAGGGTACAGGCATTCAATGGAAGTATTTTGCTAGTAGTCCATATTATAACGATAACTTTAGTTTGCTCTCAGTTATCACTATGCTTTTGGTCGATTTTATTGTGTATATGTTTCTCACGTGGTATATAGAGCATGTGTTTCCAGGTATCTTGTGACTCTACATTATTGTTGTGACAATACCTTAATTAAAATGTAATTTTAATATTATATTTATTTTTAGGGCAGTTTGGTATTCCAAAGCCTTGGTATTTTCCCTTGACATGGAATTACTGGAGTGGTAAAGATACTAAAAAGGTTTTTGTGAGTCCTGAAGATGCTTTTCTCAATGAAAGTAAAAACCTATAATAATTACAGAATGAGTAGATTTCACACAACCAATTTTCAATGTTAACTTATTTGTTTTTTTCTTAAGATGATCTGAATGATAATTATGAACCTGAACCTCTTGGGTTGAAAAAGGGTGTTTCTATTCATAATTTAAAGAAGCAGTATTCTAATGGAAAAGTAGCTGTCAATGATATATCTATTAATTTTTATGAAGGCCAGATAACCTCATTTTTGGGTCACAATGGTGCTGGAAAGACTACCACAATGTAAGTTTATTTACCAAACTCGTATTGAAGTAATTTTTATAATAATAGATATAATCATATTATATCTAATATAATAATATTATAGTAAGACAACAAAGTTAAGTATTGGCTATAATGAATAAATATTTTGTTTTATGAACCCAATGGAAGAATAGAATTTTTACCATTTAACAAAGCATATATATATATTTATATTCTTTAAGCTACATAATGCTGAATTAAGGGAACTGAATTAATTAAATGTAATTCAGATTGTAGCATTGCAGCAAATAAGATGGGCTTGTAAGGTTGTAGGGCTCAGTAACAAATGGACCCCTAAAATGTTAATAAACACTGAACCAATGGGAAAATGTCCGAGGAGTAGACTGAAGCATTGATGGGAGGATTATGTCAAGACTTCTGTAGATTCGGATGTGGATAGACGTTACTGGATGTATGTAGAGAACGATTTTTGATATTGGCATCGAACCTTTGGATTCGCTAATTATTATGTATTCATAACATTTGATAATTAATAAATGATTAATCTTCATTACCAAGGGACAACTAGAGTCAAGGATGTTTAAAGTTAAACTTGATGCCAACTCTCAGATTCTATGTTACACTGATTCTTTTACAGTTACCCTAGATGAGTTTGTATAGACTGTCTTTAAAAATCTCTTGTGTCTTTTTTTAATATAACCTAAGGTACAATAATTTTAAATATTGATAAAAGTATGAGAGTTTTTGTTTAAATTAAGTTTTTGCAAGTCCTCAGATGTTTCTATCTGAATGCGAAAACTAACTTTGTTGTAGTTGGTTTTATGCATTAATGTATGTTTATAAAAGGAAATGAAATTTTTGTTTTTAGCCAATTGAAATAAATGGGAGGTTGAAGTCAATTACAATTAAATTGGTATTATTTGAATCTACTCCTTTTGATAAGCTCCATTCTGATATGTTCAATGTTTCATCATATCAGTAATAGATTTGATTTTTTTTTAACAGTATTATTTTTGTAAGATATTTATTGTATTATTTATTTATATGAATGACTTTGTTTTCTTACAGATCCATTCTGACTGGTTTATTTCCTCCTTCATCTGGTACAGCAAAAATTAATGGTTTTGATATAAGGACTGACATGGACGAAATAAGGAAAAACCTAGGAATGTGCCCTCAGCACAATGTTCTGTTTAATAGGTAAAGATTCTGTATAAAAGATTATTAAATTTTATTACAGTAAGTATCACATGATTAGTAATTTCACAGTGAGTAGCATGGCATGGGGAAATTGATTTTGATTGAAATACATTTTCAAATTTGCTATAATTTTGGGAGGCAATTCAGCAAATCCGTTGATAAAACTACAAAAATATTTACAGTTTGATATTGCAATTCTGAATATATAATCTTTTTCTAAAATTTAATGAAACCACTCAGAAGTCTAAGGGTTAAGTAATTTTTTATATTGATTGTGATGGTGAATGAAAATTGGAAAAATGTTTTAGGGATATAGCTTGTTCAAAGATTTTGGAGGTTGTAGGTTTATATTGGTGAATTTTTATTAGGAGATTAAGTTTTTATGATTATTATTGCTCCAATGAAAGTGAGAGAAATTTCTATTGGGAATAGGGCTGGGAATACGATATACAATATTGCAGATGTATCAAATTGGAATAAGATCATTTAGATTTATGTATATCTTGAGAAGTTTATGGGATTTGAAACTAGTGTGTAGGTTTATAGGGATTTGAAGAAGAAATCTCTATAGAACAAAATAGGTTAGTGGAGAAAGATTAGGTTAAAGAAAGGATGGTTGTTGAATGATTTTTGCAATTAATTATACTTTTATTAATTCTTAAGGTTTAAGATAGTTTTAGTCTAACCAACCTTGCATTCTTTTTAGTCTCACTTCATACTACTATTTCAATTATCTTGAAACTAAAATAAACCACCTAAAAAAATCTTCTTTAGTACTATTATTAATAAATTAATTAATAATTACAAAAAAAATAAAATCAAGAAATGTCTAAGAATAAGCCTACTGCATAATATTTAATCACTGTTATTTTGAAACAAGCCTGCCTACACAAATTAGATTCGACTAGCCATTTTACCTCCTTTCCTTTTTTAAAATTTTCTTTGATATCCAACATTTATTTTTCAGATTGACTGTTGAAGAGCACTTATGGTTTTATGCTTGCTTGAGAGGTGGAAAAGTTTCTGGTGGGGAAATAAATGGAGAGATAGACCAAATGATTAATGACCTGGGTCTTCCCCACAAACGTAAAGCTCTTTCTACTGACCTCTCTGGGGGAATGCAGAGAAAACTTTCCATTGCTGTTTCATTCATTGGTGGCTCTAAGTAATTGATGACTAATTATTTTAAACTAATGATCTTGTATTGAGACAGTTACTTTAATTTAAATGTTATTAATGCTGCTTAATTTATTTAAGATGTTTATACTTAAAGCTAATTGATAACAACTTGGTTGATAACTTATTGGTTATAGGAATTTTTATTATTGATAAATATTTGTTCTTATTTATTAAGAGTCCAGTTGTTGTTTGTGTAAATATTTTATTTGGATAAGTTAAAATTGATGATCAAAACATTTATTTTAAACAAAAGATTTGTTCTAATTAAGAAGAAGTAAAAAATCAATTGGAACTCTTAACTGTTCTACTTCAGTTTAAACTGACTGACTACTACCCAAAAAATTCCTAAAGTCAAATAAATAACATAACAATCATAATGATGAGAAGATTGTTGATCGTGATTAATATATATGAGGAGAAGATTGGGGGTGCGTTTAGTAAAGAACACAAATTAATAAAAGCTTATTTAATAGTGCCAACATTTCTAGATTTTCTTGCCTTCATCAGGGCTAAGAACAAAAAACAAGATAACAATCAATGAATAAGAGGATATAGAATGATTAGAAAATAAGAAAAATACTAAAATTATGGATACATAAATCATATTGACAGACATGAAAAGGTTAAGTATTATATGAAGGTTAGAAATTCTGGCCAAAATGTTGGCACTAATAAATAAGGTTTTTCTTCACTGATTGCACACCTAATTATTTTCTCCTTATATAACATTCAAATCATATTTCTTGTCGTTTAAATCAATTAATTTTTTTTTTATAATTTATGCCTAATGTTTTTGGAGTAATTTTAATTTGTTCAACTTTTCAATCTTGATAGTTAAAGATCAGTTGTCCTAAACATTTTCATTCAATACGTTAATTATATCAGTTTGTGAAGCTGAAACATTTTGGTGTACTAACAGGCCATCTTTTCTACCTTACTTCACTTTAGATTGTTGCTGAACCTCTGGTAAATTGTGATCTAGAAACATACTCTTGTCAGCTCAGTATAAAACTATTTATTGACTATTCTATATTTTTATCTCGTCAAAATGAAACTACCTTTAACCCAACTTCCTTACTCAGTCTTCTCATAAAAGATTTATTACTTTGGAAGCTTCTTAGTTCCTACTGACTAGGCTATCCTGATTGCATTAATGATGTAATATACCTCAGTTTTTGTGACCTAACTGATTGTATATCCATCATGAATGGTCTAATGAATTTTGTTTGATTTTATAATACAGAAATTATTTTTGTAAAATTTTGTTCGAATAGAGTTGTTATCCTTGATGAACCAACATCAGGAGTGGATCCATTCTCTAGAAGATCTATATGGGAACTATTGCTAAAGTATAAAACAAGTATGTTCATAATAGCATGTAATATACTTTTTAATTATTATATTTTACTTATTATTCACTGTATTTTCATTGCTGGATGTAGATAGAACTGTAATTTTGACTACGCATTACATGGATGAAGCTGATCTCCTCGGGGATAGAATAGCTATAATCGCAAATGGAAAGGTACAATGCTGTGGATCAAGTGTATTTCTCAAGAACAAATATGGAAGTGGATATCACTTGACTGTTGAAATTCCACCTCATTCATCAAAACTCCCTCCAACAACACAGGTATTATTTTAATTAATTCCTGCTGTTTCATTTTCTGTTTCATTTTAATTTGTATAAGTATTCTTATATATGAGAATATCATAACCAAGAAATCGGGATGCTAAACTACTTTTTCACTGAAGAAATTTAAATAAATTCTATGAAGTCCCTTTTTTTATTGAAGTGAAACTTCTTTACTGATGTTCTACAACTGAAGAAACAAAAAGTATTATCCGGGACTAAATTGATTTCATGAGGCAAGGCATGAAACGGTAGTGGTTTCTGAGAGGGGTAATGCTGGTGGCTTCCAGCTGGAAAATTTTAATATTGTAATAAGATGATAGGAGATTACACTAGTCAATTATCCTGGGAGTATCAGTCTGATTGAGTAAGCTCCTTAAAGTTTCTACTCATAAAAACATTTCCTTCTAGAATTGACTCAAGAAATGGTTGTTCTATTCTCATTATTATTTTCTACATAAAGCTATAAGAGGAAATGGTTATAGCTCCTCTATAATCAGCCATGATTCAAAATTGCATTTTGAAACCAAAAAGGTGGGTAAGATAGTGCCAAAAATGGAAAGAAGATGAGTTTTTGAACATTTGAATTAAAATATCTTCAAAACTTAAAATCGGAGTTGCTTACTGTAAGTGAAGGAAATATGCAGTATTTCATCCTCTTTGTTATAATCTATAATTCAAAGTTGGATCTTGAGGCTACACTGAGTTAAAAGATAGCACCAAAAACATTGCAAGGACTAATAATTGATTATAGTAATACGTTTGAACTTTTTTGTTAGAGTAAACACATAAGGGGTAGCCATTTTTGTTTGTTTAGCCATTTTCCCATTCTAAACAATTTCATACTGCTGGGATGAATTTAGAAAAAAAAATTTTTTTTCAAGGTAAACAACTAAAAGAATTTCTACACGATAAATTACTTTTAAGTATGATAAACTTAACATTAGAAAGTACAACAATTAACACAGTATTTGCGAGACATTTTGAATCAATTGTTTTCATTTCTTATTTTAGCTATCACAAGCTATCATATCAACATTTACTAATAATATGATGATAATGTAAACTATAATTTCATGAATGAATAGTATAATCAAAGGAAACGTTATTTAATAATTATAATTAAATAAGGAAATAAAATAAATAAAAATGTTATTTTGTTGTTGTTGAATAAATATCATTATTAATAAAATTTTAGTTCATTATTTCATTTTCTGAAGTTTAACCTCTGTCAGCCAGTCCCAAGACTGCCTCAATTTTTCTTTTGTTGCAAACCCATAACTTGTTGTCTTATTGTTATCCTTAATCAATATGGTTTTTAGTACTTTATTCTGACAAGTGGCTGATATAGAACCCTTATACTAGACTGAAATGACAAAAAACTACTTGAAAATTATTATTATTTCAACATTTTCTTAATCATAGAATTCCTCTCATAGCTAATCTTAGCTATCTAGAATGCTTCAAAATTCTTAGTGTTCTCTATTATGTTAAAAATAAAATTATTCACTAAAAAAAAATAAAATTATTCACTAAAATGTTAATAATACGTGCATAATTGGCCCTAATTAGATATACTTCTTTCACCACTAAACCTACCCTAGTTTATACTATGTTTTCCCATTATATTTGTGATAATATTCTGAGGCTTCTTAAAAGAAAATGGGCCTTGGATCTTCTAACACGGGAAAACCATTGTAATGATACCCATAAATTTTATGACATTATAATATTTAAATATTGTATTTATAATATTATAGTAAAAATACAGTTGTAAGTATTCAATTAATATTGAAAGGAAAATTAAATTATTCTCTTTCCACTATTCGTCATTACAAACCAGAGTTAATTTTGGGCAATGTAAAATTTAGAGAAAAAAAATTACTAAAATCACAATAGAATATTAATCAATTAGCCCCAAGCAATACAGTTTTATTTTTTGTTAAAAATACTAAATTGGTACAAACAAAACGCCAAATATATGAGTAATAACAAACATCTAAAATAACTAATAAAGAAATGATAAATAAAGAATTATTCCTTAATGAATACCTTTTTATTTAAATAATGTCCAGGTTTGTTGATAATCAAAATCTTCCAAATCTTGTTTAATAGACTGATAAAAAATATTCAAGACTTGGAGGGGCTCAGACTTGTTCTGAATATGGAAATATATTTTTATGCATTTAATTTTCTATGTTTCTGTGTATATTTTACTAAAATTAATTTACTCTCTGTCATTAATTTTTTTTTTTTTCAGTTTGATCTAAATGGGGATATCACTGGAGCCTATGATCCCCTTGTAATTGGTAATTTTTATTTATTTTAATTAAGTGTGATTACATAACATACATTAGGATAGGTATACACATAACATCCAGACTGGGGGGTTGACTTTTATTTCTGTGGCAGTTCCACGAAATGAAAACTTGACTCCCCCACCATGGTTAGAAGTTTACCATGGTGGTACCCTGTAGATAACCTCCCAATGTGTTAGACATGACCAGGAAGGGGGTCTTAAAAAAAGGTATATACATGCAAATAAATAGTACCACATATTTTGTAAACTTATAATGTTCTTCTTATTCTAACTAAGAGGCATATGTGTTAAATATTATGAATTCCTTTTTGATTAAGTTTGTGATCTTGTAGGTTTGACTAAATATATTCAAAACATTGTGAATAATGCAATATTTGTGGAGTATATTGGCTCAGAAGCATCCTACATTCTACCTGATCGAGATAACACAGATTCCTTGATGAGCCTATGTGACCATTTAGAAAAAGATAAAGACAGTTTAGGAATATTGTCTTATGGGATATCAGATACATCACTTGAAGAAGTAGGCTAAGTATTTTAATCATTACATTGTAATCATTGCTTTTATATTATTAAGAACAATAGAAGTAACTTTAACATTCAGTTCAAATGCCATCATCCAATGGCACTGCCACAACAACAAACCACTGCCACAAACAAACCACTGCCACAACCCCTGATGAAGACCTGAAACTCAGGTCGAAACGTCGGCATAGCCACAACCCCTGATGAAGACCTGAAACTCAGGTCGAAACGTCGGCATAAAATAAATAAATATGGTTTTGTTTATTTATGTTGTTCTTTGCTG